>NC_053185.1:12121212-12424242 GCF_905163445.1 Pararge aegeria | reverse complement strand
CATCCTGTGGAAACGTAAGTTTTGATGAATAATTATTATGATATGTGAACTGTTATGACTATTTGATTTTTGACCGCGGTCCATTTTGAGTCACGTTTACTAGATTCGCTTTATAATACACTAGGCCACGTGATGAGCACGTTTAATTATGCCTTTCACTATACGATATAATAAATATTGGACTAGAACCAGCACGTTAGACTTATGGACGCCAACTTATAAATAATTTAATGAAATACTAAGTCTCATATTATAACACAGAGTTTTTTAGTGCAGGTGATATTGAAGTACGCAGTTTCGTCTCTTTATTATTTGTTTAAATTATTTTTTAAACTAATTATAGAAAATACTACCTTTTTACTGTTTCATTTAAATAAATAAATAAATAAATATACTACGACAATACACACATCGCCACCTAGCCCCAAAGTAAGCGTAGCTTGTGTTATGGGTACTAAGATAGCTGTTGAATATTTTTATGAATATAATACATAAATACTTATAATATACATATAAACACCCAGACACTGAAAAACATTCATGCTCATCACACAAACATTTTCCAGTTGTGGGAATCGAACCCACGGCCTTGGACTCAGAAAGCAGGGTCGCTGCAAACTGCGCCAATCGGCCGTCAAAATTTAAGCGTGTATTCTGCCGCTACGCCGTAGCTGGTGAAAAAACTATGTACTATTTTTTGTCAGTTCATAATATCACGAAACTAAAGTGTAGGCACGCTACATATTAGTTCGTTGATTCGTTGTAAAAAAACATAAAAAAATAATTACGGGTTGCAGTGAAAACTTATTTTGGCGGTTTAGACCTCTTTTAGGTTAGGTACTATGTTATTGGGTTATGAATTGCATTTTATTTATGAATTGTATTTTATAAATTATTAGAAACTTTTAATTCCATTAAATATTAATTTATGAATAATCGTTAACGATTTCGACAAATCTTGTAACTTCATCATTATCATTAAAATTATAACAATCTTAAATAGAAACTAAGGTTCTCGGCAACTAAAATAGGAAATAAACAATTTTGATTCGAAGTTATTTAAATATCGGTGGTATTAACGGTGTAGCGAGTCCAGAGATTTTATCTCTTCTAAAAATATACGGACCGCGCTAAAAGAATTTTTCAGTTTAAAATCTTTACGCATTTAAAAAGCATATGGTTGTCTGGCTCACACAATACACAATTATATATCCTAGGGCTAATGTAAATTTTAGAACCATCTTTTTGTAGTTTTTCGGGCGTAAGTAACTGTAACGGGCACAACGAATGTAGCTACAAGGAATTACTATCTCTGTCTTATCAGTAACTTTATATGCTCAAACATACTTCGAAATTAGTATTGATTTTGTTCACTGTTCTGTTAATACTGTATTCATCTGTAATACCCATCGATGACTAATAAAAAGGTAATACCATAATAATTGATTTACGAGAGTGATTCTATTAATGTTTCCAAACAAACAAACAGTATATATAACATTGCAATTAACTCTGTTATCAAATGGTCCTTTTTTTAGACCACACCTAACACTTTATCTCCTATTTTGTCATTACATGTCATCATCTTATCTCGAACATGTAAACAAATACCACGCGACATTAGTATGTACCCTACTGTTACTACTAACATCATATTATTCATAAAACAATTCAGATAACGTACTTAACGTGGTTCGGCTCATGTTTAACGAGCTGAAACATATTTTAGCCTTTTAAGCCTGCCCACTGCCCACACATTCGTTTAATTGACAATCTTCTGCATATTGTCAATAGTATTTACCGTGTATTTGAGACCTGAAGTTTGGGAAAAAATATTGTCAATAATATTGATCGTGTGTGGGATGCTTTACGGTTCCCCACTTAAACTAACTAATCGTTATCAGGCTGTTTCAGAAAGCATATTTAAAAAAAAAATACAGTTCCTACTTCTATTGCCGATATTATAATTTAATATTAAAAAACTAAGATAGTGAATTTCAAAACGGCCGTCATGTGTCTTTAACCGAAAATTTATATGGCAAATATCTGAGCTGAGCGGTATGTCACTAAATGCGACGTTCACGCGCATTGTTATCTGTTTCTATAAACCTGTAGCTTGCTATAATATAATAATCTTTTTTATACATTTACTTCGCATTCAAAAAGAAATAAACCAAGTACGTTTTTTTCATATTGCAACTATTATAAATCTCTTCTCTCTAAGGGCACCGTGTTGTCGCATGCGGTCGCGCCACCATGGTTACTTGAGCTACGAAACCAAAAACATATGCCATACAGACCACCAGTTTGAAAATGGACAAAGAGCTGAGTTATATTGAGTCATATGGCAAAAACCAATACGTACGCGCACAATGCGGGACGGGTGTCCCTGGTAGCGCAACTGTGGTGGACTAAGTGAGACGCCAAATAACTGTAGTTTAGAAAGTTTGTTGGTCGCGTGACTGGCTGCGACGCCACTAGTTACATATAGCCCTTAAAAAGCTTCATACAATAAAATGATGATACCGATTGTTGTAACTAACAACGTACCGTATTTTAATGCACCGGCTTTGAAGGAGTCAATATTGAAACGAGGCGGCATAAATAAAAGAGTATGGCACTGGACTGTTTAGTTGTAAGCGCGGCGAGGAAATTTCCCGCGCTATTCGGACTCTGCTAATAGTTATAACACGTGTCACATATCTCGGAAAATGTTTTGAATTGTCAAATTTAAAGAACATTTTTTATTAAATTATGTGTGTCAGTAGTAAGTATTTTGTAATGATTGGTTTTTCCAATTAAAAGATGACTTCCGCAATAAAACGTGATTTTACACCAACCAGGTTCTTACCAATTTTAAGCAAGACAAGAAAGAAGGTAATAAATATAAATTTAAAAAAATCAAATTCAATATTCATTTATTTCAAGTAGGCCTAGTTTGTAAGCACTTTTGAAACGTCAAGTCAATTTGTAGTGACTGTACCACCGGTTCGGAAGGCAGATTCCACTGAGATGAGCCGACAAGAAATTCAGCAGATTGCTCTTTTCCATCATAATTTTATAGTTTAACAATCTTTAGAATTTTTCTGTTTTGTGAAAGATGAGAGCGGAGTGGCCTGCTTCGAAGCATCCTTGGTTAAATGTGTTTTAATATATTGTTTAAACTTAGGTAAAGGTAGATCTAACATTACCTTCGGTATCATGTTATAAAAGCATATACCCATCCCCACAAAGGATTTCTGTACTTTTCTCAGACGATATACAGATATCACTATAGAATTGTCTAATGGGATATTGTAACAAAATGTTATCGTAAGATTAACAATTTGTTGGAATATTTATGAGATGTAGGGCTACGATCTTACAGCATGGACTGTGGTTTTATTTTTATAATTATTATGAGTTTTTTTACATTTTGAAATTTCATAACAATTGATGTAATATAACAAATTATACATCATAATATGATTTTCTCTAAAAAATAAGATATCGGCGAACCCTGATTGCAATAATGTGTAAATAAACCTTAAAAAATTGTAGTCTGAATGAAAAGAATCGATTTATCAATTTTATTTATCAGCAAGGTGACCCAACTTAATTGCCGAATTATCTCTAAGGTGCCCCCTATTCTGGATGACTGATTTGAATTCATTAAACACGTGTTGCTTACGCGATCATCACATCGTAATTTTTAATACTAGATATATTATGCCAATGATTTTTTTCGTATAAACTAATGCTCAAGAGCTCAAGAGAGCGTAGACGATTTTGACGCGTAAGCTCAATAAATGTTTTGAGTTAAGATGGTTTGGTTTTTAAAATATTTAGTGTGTAAAACTATTTTTCTTATTGACAAACAAATTAGCGGCTGACATTCAGCCGCTAATTTGTCGACGGGATCTATTAGAATTGTGTTTTAATGTTGATTTTAAAATATGTTATAATAATAATATAGTGAAGAGGTGATAGCCCAGTGGGTAGGACTTCGGCTTCACTTCCGGGAGGCCGAGCTCGAATCCCAGCAACCATCTCTAACTTTTATAAGTTATGTGCGTTTTGAGCAATTAAAATAACATTTGCTTCAACGGTGCGGGAAAACATCGTGAGGAAACCTGCATGCCTGAGAGTTCTCCATACTGTTCTCAAAGGTGTGTGGAGTCCACCAATCCGCACAGGGCCAACGTGGTGGACTAAGGCCTTAACCCCTTCTCATTGCAGGAGGAGACCCGTGCCCTGTATTGGGCCGGTAATTAGTTGATACGATGATGATGATGAATAATATAGTAGTAATTTCATAGGTGTTTAACGCAATATAAATGACAGTTCTATCTTAAATTCATTATTTGTGATAGTCTTTTACTTACAAATGGGTTATTAAAACTATGATGAAATAAAATTGTCCTACAGTCCTACAGTCCTACAGTCTACAGACCTATCGGCGAGTGGTGGCCAGCTGTAACAGATAGCCTAGTGGTCAATACCTCGTCTTCCCTTTCGAGGGAACAGAGTTCAATCTCAGGCACACACAAGAAATTTTCATTTTAATTTTAGCAATGAAATATCAGGTGGTTTAATGGTTAAGCAAAATAATGTGACGAAATCAGCACACCCAAAGTTGTTCTCAATATTACTCAGTACTTGTTGTCTCAATACTGTTCTCAAGTAAGTATGTATGTAAGTGGTAAGTTGTATCAACCCACAAACAAGCCTGCGATCTTTTCGTCCGAAATACCTCATGACCAAGGTCTCCGGACAGTTCGCTTGCTTAAACACTCCCTCAAAATTACCCACATTCTCTTGGAAGATAATATTAATGTAGTTAGTTTCGTATCATAACTGCTTAGTGTGAATTAGTTTAAGCAGAACATTATTAAATTAGTAATTTGAATTCCAAATTATCAATAAAATACCGATTTTTATCGCTCTACTTTTTTATTCAGAACAGGTTAGCGCTTCTCTTTAGGATTTTTTTTATTCGACGGTATATTAGCGCTTGACGATGAATAAAGGGGTTAGACTGTTTACCCCCCTTATCGTTTTCTACGCGGCCTCTTAGAGACCAGAGAACTTAGCCGCAGATAGAGTTAGCTGAATACCAAAACAAACCAGAGTAAATTTTTAAATCACATGTTTTCAAAGGTTACGTCAACCGAGATATTGCACATTGTTTATGTATTCGTATGTATTGTTTATGTATTCGTATGTAGTTATTTGAATGCAGGTTTATAATAATTTTACACCACCTATTTGTTCTCGCTCTTGTTTTCTCCTAATCCTAAGGTTGCCTGGCAGAGAACGCTTTGAAGCGATAAGGCCGCCTTTTGTATTCTACTCCAGTTGTTTGTGTTTCTCTCTATTCGTCCTTTATTTTCCAAACTGTGTAATGGTGTACAAAAAAAGAGTTTAAATAAATAAATAAATAATTGTTGTGAGAGAAAAAAATATAAATTCGTAAGAAGAGATATGTCGTATAATGCCGTGTGGAATAGAGTTGTCACGATCCCTCCTCTTTATGTTGGTTTCCTACGAGGTGATTAAAGGAATATAAAGAAGAACGCTACCATACTATACTGCTACCAGATGGTAGTACCAGTAGATACTGCGTGATGGTGCTACCAGTAGATACTGCGATCACAAACGGCAACCCGTCTGCCTAGACCCGTACGTCTCTTATTGGAAAACGCCATTACTCCAGCAGTGGACTGTCCCTATTGATAATGAAGAAAGATATGTCTGAGATTAAGATGGTTTCTTTGGTCTTACCAAACATTCATAGGAAAACATTTCTCGGTAAATAGTTCTCCATGCCAGTCTGGAGTGAGAAAACTATTGGTGGGACATGTGAAGCCCACAACTTTCCCGGTTACTATCAGTATCATTCCTGAATCGTCCAAAACCACACACCCTCGTTGGAGCAGGATGGTAGGTTCTTCTCGAACCGTCGTGAGTGAAGAGTCCTGGGCCCAGCAGTGGAACATCAGAAGGCTAAGGATTATAATGATGGTAAATACTTGGGATGCATTATAGGATACTCTCTGAAAAACCTTCTAAGTATACTAAAACAATAGCTTGAGGTCAGTGAGAAATCTCAGTTTCTAGTCCTTGTTTTGCACCCGGATTAAATCTTAACTGACCCAACATTTCCCGGACGTGGACGTGACCTTGGCATATATAACCCGGACCTCAGAACAACGGATCCAATTTGACTTCGAGTTCAATATGTAATACAACCACACGAGCTATACGACTATAATCCAAAGAATTTTCACTTCTTTCTCTTTTAGGTACACAGTTGCAGATATGTTTTGAACAAGCACTGTTTAAGGTACATATGTACTATTTAATATATGTTAAAGATGCCATGGAACAGGATTTTTGCCCGTTAAGTTAACTCGTCCCATTAATATAGCAATGAGATTTACATAGGCATACTGCCTAACTTTATCGAATTTTTAATCTGTTAAGATTTTATTACCACATTTTTAGAACCTCGTAAAACGCAAAAGTGGGTTATCACTGAGCCAGCCAATTGCGTCGTTTTAGTTAGGTTTGAGAAGGCGTTACAGGTCATTAGAAGTCTGTTAAACTGTTGTCAAGTTAAATTTGCTAGCAACTGATAACTATAATGTAGGTATCTAGCAGGTGCCTGAAGCCTATATTAAGGCAAGTTGTGTGTTTTTTAATATAGTGAGAAGAATTCTTATCATATTTTAACTTAAATATAAAGAGATGGAGACACTCGTCAAATTATTTTATGCAAAAGTCAAAAAGAAACATATATGCAAATTTACTTGAATTATAAAAGAGTCAAGTGAACAGACTATATTCACGCTTTCATATAAACCTTCTTGATAAAAAAAGCTGTGATAGCCTAGTGGTTAGAGCGTGCCCCCTTTTTGGGTAGACCGAGGTCGATCCCCGGGACGCACCTCTAAATTCTCGAGTTACATGTCGCTTACTTGACGCTGAAGAAAAAACATCGCGAGGTATCCTGCATGGCTGAGAATTCTCCAATGTTCTCTTAGACGTGTGAAGTCTACCAATCCGCACTAGGACAACGTGGTGGAATACGGCATATACTCCCCGCGACTCGCTTGATGTCGTCTGTCCACCTGGTTGGGAGTCGACCAACACTGCGTTTACCGGTGTGGGGTTGTCACTCCAACTCCTAGGAACCCCAACGTCCATCGGTTCTCCGGACTATGTGCCCCGCCCATTGCCACTTCAGCTTCGGGACTCGTTGAGCTATGTCGGTAACTTTAGTTCTTCCACGGATCTCCTCATTTCTCATTTGATCACGTAGATATACTCCTAACATAGCTCTTTCCATCGCTCGCTGAGTGACTCTTCTTATGAGGCCTACAATTTGAGTACCTTCAAATTAAGAGAATATAGGAATCTTCTAGGCAAGCGCGCTTCACCTTAGGCTGTATCATGAATTACCAATAGTTGTTTTTGCAGTAAAGCGCTCGTCTATTTACATAAATAATTAGGTACAATAATGTTATGAAAGTGCGTAGCTGATTTACAATTTTGTGCCTTTTAATTATGAATCTTTTATAAATTGTATTAATTGTGAATTCGTATGTAGTCGTTTTCTTTTTTTATATCTTGGATTGCATACATTGAATTAGTCCTAGGAGTTTTTTTCCCACTATTTATGAATGGAATGCTATGCACTGATTCTTTGTTTTTAATTCCAAAGTACCATAAATTTAATGGGTCAGATCATCTATGTTTTTGTTACATCGAAAACATTTAAGCATTCCGGCACAATAGGTCGTCAATCTTCAAAGACGTAGACCAGACGAACTATTTGGTTTTAGTTTTTTAGGACTTCCAGCGAATTTTACGACGTCGCGTCGTCTAAAGATTCTTGTCTGCGGTTTGTTTACTTTCTATACCCAAACCAAAAAGTAGCTATGTAAGTTTTTTTCTTCTTAGCGTGCCGTCTCCTTACAGAGGTTGGCAATTTATGGCAATAATTACACTTTCGAAACCTACCAAACGATTGGGTAGAAGCAGGCGTTACTTTGCGGAAATCCATAATATATTATGAAAATTAAGCTTAATTTTCTGTACTCCGCGAACAGCAGGAGAATCTGTATGGTGTAATTTATAATTTCTTCAATCCGTATACTCAACACCAAACAGATCCTCGGCAATGTACCCTCTATGCACGTTTCGCTCCGAAACCGGAGCATCCTCAGGAGATATTGACTTTACAATTATTCATTGTCATTCAGTGGATTTGTTTGGTGTGGAGTATACGGATGAAGAAATTATTAAATACACCATACAGATTCTCCTGCTGTTTGCGGAGTATAGCAAATTAAGCTTAATTTTCACAACCAACTTAACGCAAAAGTATTCGTTTACTTTCAAAGCTTTAAAACAACATATATAAAGTTTCATTTTATACAATCCCCATAAACAAAAGTAACTTATTCACACACTTTATAATTTATACTTTGTTCTCTGATTTAATTTATTACATACCGTTAAGGTATCAAAAATACGTTATTCAAATTATTAATCAATACGCACGTTTCGCTCCAAGCATCCTCAGTAGATGTTAAATTCATAATGCAACATCATTAACTGATACGACTTCCACAGTATATATATTTAAGAGAAATCAATTTTTATACCCTAAGTTAGAATGCGATATTCTGTATTCTATATTGGTGGTCTTACTTAAATAAAGTTGCTAATTGAAGAAAGAAAGAAGAACTCTTTACGTTTCCATAGCCATGTACTCTATTATTGTACCCTGCTTTTCAAAAATAAGTACCTAAGATATTGATTATTACTCAATAGTTCACGCATAGATATTACGTAAGAGATACAAAAACGCCAAATTGTTGCTGTGAATAATAATTTAAATAGCAAGTAAATCCCCAAGGAGTCTCGTAAGCGCTTACGCAAGTAGTCTTTTCGATTGGCCACGCCTGTGCAACACTGTTTCGCACAGCATAGGTCAACAACCCCCTGCTATTTGCATTAAGGCTTAGATTTGAGAACTATTAACATTTGCAGCTGCATCTCGAATTAATTCTATTGTCATACTATGCAAATATAATAATCATAAATATTGTGAGACTAGTAGGTGCTACGCCGTGACTTCTGTTGGGTCATAGTTTTAAGAAATTGCTCTTTGACTTCAAGTTCATTCAAAAACCACCTAATACAACTGCAATCACCAATCAAATGTAAACGAATTGGCATCCTCTGCTGAACAAAGGTTTTTAATACGGATATCAACACTCCACAGGCCTCCATATGCCTTTTGTGTCCAGCTAGTAACCGGAGCATTTGATATCGTTCGACCATAATGTAGAGTCTTGCCAACGCTGCGTCTCGAAGAACGGGATCAGCACTCCAGGATCGTGGAAATCCAACGGCCATTGGTCCTGTGAGCCATTTGTCCAGCAAATTTCTTCTGAGCATTAGTAGTACAGTGTTTCCCGTTATAGTAGAAAAGCTTTTTATGACAGAGCGATTCGTGGTAAGATTTTTGATTAGATTTGATTTTTGAGTATAGCCTATTTTTGCCGCCGACTGGAACACAGCAGCATTGATGTGTTATAGTCTGAAGAGTGTTTTCTGGTGTAATATGAAGCTTAGCTGTATGGACACGAGGCTCACCCTATACAATTTGAAGAACGTGTTCCTTTCATGCCCTGTGAAGTGTTGATCTGTTTGTGATCGTTTTACGTAATGGTAAACGTAACACAGTCTCAACCACAGTTTGTGACAGTTCTTTTTTTTATGAGGATCTTTTGGGCACAAAAGCCTACCTATTATAATGTGAGGTTACAGACAAGCGAAATACTGCTTAATACTACTACTAGGTACTCGATAAATATAAACAAGGCTTTCTAGTTCTGGGTATTGGTTGTAATTTAATAACTAAGCGATTCGAACAACGACCCGCGGTCTCTGAACTAATGTTTTGCTAGAATAAGCTAATAATATAATAATATAGTTTGAAAAGTTCAAAGGAATGCAACATCATATAAAACAACAAAGTCTGTATGACATATTTTGTTTCTATTGTGTGGTGAAACAATCGCCAGTTCCGCGAAGTTGAGGGTTCGTAGTCCAGAAGATGTATTATATTTTGCTCTACCTAGATGTCTTTTCTTTGTGACTTGGTATAATCAAAACCTTTTACTTATTGCAAAAGGTATTTATAATATGTTGCTCCTATACCTCATATACTATAAATAAAACTTTATTGAACATCAAATAACTCTTGCTTGCTTGCTTAATTTGTTATTAGATTTTGTGACGATTCATTAGATGTTAATAACGTTCTCAAACTGATGAGAATGTTACCATTGTTGTATAATATTTAATAACTCATATAATAATGTCCCTCCGCCGCCCGGGTTAATATAGTTTTATAAAATATTTTATAATTTGTTGCAACTTATTTAACATAAACGTTGATTAAAAACATAAAAACATTTGGTAATATTTGCTACAAAATGGTCACTAACAAACGTTTAATATCGTTTTATAACTGCAGGGTGACATTTTAACAGTTTTGAAGTTATATTAATTTATTTATTATTGTTTAAAAAATTATAAATGATAAAAAAATCGATTAATGTTATTAGTGCACTAATTTATTATTTAAAGTTACAACGCAAATTAAACACAGTTTCTGTGACATTAGTGTCAACTTTATGAATAATAATAACACACATATTAAATACCACTCCAACCAAAACCAATACAAAACTGCATCATAATATTTTTTAGGTTCTGTTAGTCTGAGTTTTTGAGCTATAAGGATCAAAAAAGGATTACCGTACTGAAAATAATGAATATTATAATAATAATATAGCCGCGGTGAAGCGTTGATAGCCTAGTGGTTAGAACTTCGGCTTCACTTTTGGAAGGCCAAAGTCCCAGGGCGCACTTTTGGCTTTTCTAAGTTATATACGTTTTAAGAAATTAAAATATCACTTGCTTCAACGGTGAAGGAAAACATCGTGAGAAAACCTGCATGCTGGTCTCAAAGGCGTGGGAAATCCACCAATCCGCACTGGGAGCGTGGTGGACCTAAGATACCCCTAATCGGTTTTTACACGACATCGCACCGGAACACTAAAACGCTTAGCGGCGCGTCTTTGTCGGTAGGGTAACTAGGCACGGCCCAAGCCAGACCAGACCAGAGAAAATTCAGAAACTTCAAATTCCCCAATCGCCCCTGCCGGGAATTGAACCAGAGACCTCCTACTTTAATTTACAGCACCGTTGCGCCAGGGAGATCGTTAGACTAACTAACTGCGGTATTCTATGATTGATACATATTGTAAGTTAACAGAACAAACAACACAAACAAACAACAACTTTCACATTTATAAAATAAGAATGGAGGTATGGAATACCTCCATTCTGCGATTGGTAGCTACCCAATGTTGTCCCATTTCATGTAATTTGCTCATTTGAACTCTTGTTACCAAGAATACTTTTGAAATATTTGTAAACATTTAAATTTTACTTTATTAAAAAAAATTATGTTATCTTGCTTTAAAGTTTTCATATTGCGTGCATTCATTGTATTGCAAGTTTAGTTACCTTATATCTTAGTGACCCTACTCTTCACCTTTAGGCACGTTGAGCAGCAAGCACATTTTGGTGAACAGAAAGCGTGAAACGAAAAATAAGTTAATGACCAATTTAAACTTTAACCCTTGATGATATTTTTCTTATTTGTACAATTTTGTTTATGTATTTGTATTTAGCTTTTTTAAATGTAGTTTTCTAATAATTTTACACCACCTATCCGCTCTCGCTCATCTTGTCTTAATCCAAAGGTTGCCTGGCAGAGATAGCTACTAAGCGATAAGGCCGCCTTTTGTATTCTACTTCTGTCTTTGTATTTCTATTTTTATTTTTATAACTTCATAGTTGTGTACAAATAAAGGGTTAAATAATAATAATAATAATAAATAATCATGAACACTTTTTTATAAACCAAAAATAATTCGAAAATAATAACATGTATAATGTTGACGATATAATTCACAATCTACTTAGTTTTCACTTCTACCAGCAGCCCGCAAAAACTGCTTCCCATGTTTTTTTTTTGTTTTTAGCTACTATGTAATGCTAGATATTATATGTTAAATAAAACCGTAAGTATTGCACGAAGCGTTGAGGTTTTTTTTATAGGCTTCAGTATTTTGAGGAATAAAAGCCTACTACTTTTCACGGTATAATTAGGTGTAGTTTAATTATTATTTACAAATAATCTCAATTTTATTGTAATGAATGAGATTATGAGGCGTGCACTTTTGGATTTTCCAACTATTTTCATTTAAGATAATACGTATGAGAAACAGTAATTAGGTCCTGGGGGTACGCTTGCTAATATTATTTCATTAAAGGCATCAAAAATTTATTTAAGTAGACATGGTAGGAAGAAACATTAAGACGAAAATATCCTGTATGTCACTCTCCGAAACATCTCTATGCATAAAATCAAGTTATTCCTTTATTGCTGCGTAAAATAAAGACCACTTAGCCAACAATTAAACTACTCAACTAACATTTGAGATAAAGGTGAGAATAGAAGTCATGTCATCGCTTGCCGAACGGGTTGGCGCTGAAGCTTTACGAGTTTTTTTCCGCTTGGATTTTATTAGCCTAAAGATTTGTTCTGTTACACAACAGAAGCATGCAGATTGTTGCGCGAACCGCCCACGTACGTAACGCGAGTAAAGTTAACGTTTCAGGTTACGTTTGTCCCGGGAAGACATTATGGATTCGACATGCCTCTGATCAGGCCATTTCTACGTAACGTTATTTGAAACCGTTAAAGTGGCATTTCGTAGCATCAATTTCAGTTTTAACAACATAACCAATAAGCGTTTCTTAAACATGATCTTTGTAAGATAGACGGATCATACTTCAACATTATTCAAAGAACTTTCAAGAAATATTTGCAGTACCTACTTTTTTTCTCTTTCTCTATATTTTACCGGTCACGATATTGATGTCCTCGTATCTGCAGAGAAAAAATCCTTAAAATTTCATGTGATGATTGGCATAACTATGTCAGCTATGTCGCCTCTTTTGTCAGTGAGGTAGCATTGACAATATTTATTAAATTAAATATGAGATAAATATATTTGCACATCCCGTGCAAAAACCTGTACAAGTGGAAATACAATAATTTTGATTGATAGCTCTGGTGACAGCGTCTTAATAATTTTGCTAATTAATTACCATATTTCGTATATTACAATTATTAAATTGTTTACTACTTATAAACTTAAAACGATCGATAAGCAGAAAAAAACTACAAATGTTATCATCTACACTCGTGGAATTGTCCGAGATGTATGTAAACTTTGATAAATTTGTATAATAGGTAGCTACGCGTACGTCGATTTCTCACACTTCTGTCAGCAGCAACATTATCATATGAATTCTTAATATTAAGATTGTTTACAATGAGATAACAGAATAACCTGTCTTACAGAGTACAAATAAATGTTATAGGTATAATATTACAAAATATTGAATTCGCCGATGCTTCATAATCGGGACTTCAGTCACTGAGGGTGATTTATATATATTAATATGGAGATATAAGCCGTTATTTAACTCATAAAATATTTGTTTATCTGTGGTAAAAATACGCTTGCGTTACATAGGGCATGATTGTAGGGCCTGGGCATGCCTGGGTTATCATTTGAACTGTTATCTTTCCACGCTTGTTGAGGTAGTGCAAAAAATTGTGTCACCTACTTTCGCATATTGAAGGTCACTGATATAAGCTTTTTTTTCAGATTCAATATTATAGCGATCGAAATTAAAACATAAATAATACCGATAGGGCACATGTCACGGACGGCCAGATAAAAAATGTCCGCGACATCATTACAAAATTAAACAAAAAGTCTTAAATCTCTAATAACGTCATAAATTATCTAAAAAACGTTTAAATCTTAGAAGGCCGTGTGACTAAATACATTATTATTAACACTATGATTCCACAGTCTATCTTACCACTTGATCATTATAACTCTAATCATATTTATAAATGTGAAATATATGAAGAAGATTGTATGGATGTTTATGTCCCAATTGTGTATCATTCTACGCAAACAAAGTCACAGCAAACAACTAATTACTATCATAATTAGTAGATATAACGATTAAAGACAAGCTTTTTCATCAATTGAATTATTTATAGAAAAAATATCAACGGTATATTATTAACAAATGAAAACTAAACATTTTAAAACCGATTTGAATCAATTACGACACGACTAAAAAACAAGCTTAAAGAAGCTTTTTTTTTTGATTTTTTTTGAACTAGTGATATAAAACTTCAACTTTATAATGTAGTCTTAATTTAGTCGTAATTTACAGCAGGCCTAACATTTGTTATTACATGACTCATTTAAATCTCTTTGTATTCTTGCGAATTGCGTGAAAATGCGTTATTATTTGATACATAATCAATTTATAATATAAGGCCAATTAAAAACGTGATCAGCTGGCGAATAAGAGTAATTGCTTTTATGACAATATTGATTTTAAGATGCTTACATAGCAGACGCTAATAGTAAACTATTTGAAGGAGTTTAGGACAGTTACGTACTACAGTGAAATATCTTAGCTTTTTTTTTTGTCTTCAAAATATTACTAGAGCAAAATATTTGAAATAAAGAAAGGGGAAAGAAACGACATTCATTATTGCACAAAACTTAACTTATACTGACGGATTTTTTTAACATTGAAACGGCAAATTTTATTTAATAAATCTCAATAATTTTTTTATGGCAGGATGACCTAACTTTATATTTTAAGCGATTTTTAATGCAGTAATCCAGCTAAATTAGAAATTACTTCAGATACTGAAATTATTAGGTCGGTACCTACTACACTAAAAATAGTTATAGTTTTTTTTAGGATTTAAAAATCTGTATTATGTCTCAAGGTTATGATTATACACGCTCAATATGGAAATTGCTATTAGAATATTACATACTATTTGATAATTTTAGATTTTAGAATACGAATTTTAATAAGCGAGTTCAAATTTATAAAGTTTTGTACAAAGCAAAGATCATAAAGTAGAATAATATACTCAGGTTAAAAATGTAGCAATATTGTGTACAAAAAAATAGACGCACAACCGGTTAAATTAAAAATATAGGTGACTACCTGTGCCTCAATTTGATGCCTCGCAACCCATTGCACAAAAAGTTCGTCGTAAATACTTTTAATGGGTCGAAATATGAACAAAAGTCAGATAATAAATATCATCATGGCATGTAGAACGTAGTCTTATATTTTACTATAAAACGTAGTCGTACCATAAACGCTTGAAATGTCCTATCTAAAATTCTTTCCAAGGTATGTATTCTATGCCCCGCCTCCCCATTAATTAGTTAGTTTTTGTTACTTCTCACGTTCGACGCTTCGGCTCCAAACAAGTGATGATAAATTGCTTTTCGTAATCGAGATCACGTACAAAAATAGTGATTCTGCAAAAACTGGAACACTCACGAGTTTTGACTATTTCCACTATTTTTTTTTACTGTAGGCTTTGCACTATTCCACTTGACAACGGCTTACTGTAAAACAGATTATAATTGCTGATTTCGCTACTTACATCTTTAGAAAAATATTAAACGGTTTTACAAATTGTTGTTATTAAAAATGTAGGTGATAAAATTTTTGCTAAAAGTAGTTTTTTAACTTCAGTTTGCTCGTTGAGTTCCACGTGCATATCTATATACATAGACATTATCTATAGAATTAGTCTGTATATTGAACTCGACGAAGAAATGCATTTAACTATTCGTTGTCAATGTTGCTTAGTCATCATTTACAATAAGTACCATTTTTACTGTTACTAAGAAGCATATATTAAATGACTTTTTTTAGTATTAGTTATCTGGAAAAAAAATTGCATGCCTATAAAGAAAAATAATATAGACATTTTTTTTTCTATGAATGAATGAATATTCTTTTATTGCACACCGAAAAAAGTTTGGCGGTAGTATAACAAAACAACGTATACAATTTTTTTATTTATGTAACCCATTTTTAACCAAATGTAACCCAAAAGAAGAAATGAAATGAAAATGAAATGAAAATACACTTTATTGTACACCTAACAGAATTGAAATTATATACAAAAACAACACTAAATAAAACACAGTATAAGATACCTTGTTTGAACCTAATTTTTTTTCTTTTTTCTTCTTTTTCTTTTAGCTATTATTTACGACCTCTTTTAATGTTGGCTTTTAATGATTTATTGATTTTTTCCCTATTTTACCCCTTTAGGAGAGAGATGGAGCGAATCCCCCATAAAATTGTATACTACACTATTATGAATATTTAGAAACATAGTAAATTAATTCCTATTATTGTAAGTAGGTATAAGATAACAATCGCATTTCATAGACTTACCAATTTGCGAAAACAAATTCGTATATTAAAAAGGTCATTGCCGTTTATCAGTGTGATATAACATTGCATAAGCATATAGATCGTGAGTATAACATAATATTTAATATACTAATATTCGCTCTACAAGGTATGATGGCCAAGGCTAACAAACAACTATTACCAAGATGCATTTTTGGAATATCATTATATTTGACGGCTATTGGCGCAGTGGGCAGCGACCCTGCTTTCTGAGTCCAAGGCCGTGGGTTCGATTCCCACAGCTGGAAAATGTTTGTGTGATAGACTATATAGACGGATCTAAAACTATAGATAGCTCATTATTTTCCACAGGAAACTTACAAAAGTAAGAACCCTACCTTTAGGCCTTTCTATTAGAACTTTAGATACCATTGTACAATGGCACAGAATTCATAACTAAAGAGATCTAGCGATCTAGAGAACGGCCGAGAATTAGGTGGGAAATGATGGCAGCAACATAGCAAACAGAAAAAAGACTGACGCGTGATAGAGATAAATTGAAACAAACGAAGTAGCCCTATGTCAAAAGGGCGTTCTGAAAGTGAGAAACATTAATATAAAATATTAGGTTAAGAAAATTAGGTATAAATAAAGTATTTTTAATTTTTTTTTTAATATTCATAACTAAAATAACGAAATTCGCAATCTGCAAATGTTCCGTAGTCAACGCGGTAACTATGGGTACTCGTACCTATAAGCTTTTTAGATAAACGGGCTTTTATGTAACGCGAACATAATTTTTCAAATCAGACTCGTATTTCCTGAGTGCGTGCTCAAATATACAAGCTTACTGATAATATTTATCGGTAATTCGTAATGGGAATGTTGGGGATGTCATTTGCAACTAAATTACTCCGTAGACCTCTTAGGACCCCTTATTTTTTAGGCAAGTAATTAATTTTATAGGCAAACTTTTGCTACCTTAGGTTACATTATTGCAATTTTATTATGGATCTTTAAATTAAAAAATATATATATATACATATATTTCTTTGTAATGTCTTGATCATTTAGCTTACTATTGGTGAAGAAATTGTTAAAAACGGTCAAAAACTTTCGGAGCCTTTTAGTTACCAACAAACAAACAAAATATTCATTTTGATGTAAATATTTCGCTTCAAAAAAAATTGTCTTACGAAAACTTTCTGGATATAAATATCTCATATACAGTGAAGCCAGTTCAAACCAGTTTAATATACATGAGATTAATATACATGTCTTTTAGCAACACATGCAGATGCGGAAGAGCTGCACAAATGTTTCTCGAGTTATCCCCAAAAGGGTCAAACGGTTTCAACAATGACACGGTGTCAATTACATGCACAACGTAATTGACAACTTGAGATAATTTACCATCTGCGTACCATCGTGAGTAACGTTTACCAATAAAACGCAATTTAATCTAGATTTCAAATAATATTCTCACATACAAAGTAATTTTAATGACTTCATAATGATTTATATGTATTTTTATATATTTACGCAGTAATTACTGCATACAATAAAAATACTTTTCATTAAAATAAACAAGAAATAAATTTATTCTGATTCATAAAAAACACTATAGGCGTTAAAAAGGTTAAATTTTTTATCGTAAAACTGATATTGGAATTAACAATCAAACGCAAGCCCATAACGGGGAAAATGATAAGAGTTTGTTCTGTCCTTCCTGCAGTAAAAAGTTTCAAGTTATAGCCTTAAATACCCCTAACATAGTTCTCTACTTGTTTGTCAGATAGTTATATTAAAGGACTTAAGCAAATTAAGTAAACCGATTACACTTACTAGTTAAATATATTTGCTATATCCCTATCAGGTAAGCCCGTTATCCCCCTTCTTATACTGCATCACAACTTACCACCAGGTGAGAAATAACCTTTGACTTTGACGGCCGATTGGCGCAGTGAGCAGCGACCTTGCTTTCTGAGTCCTAGGCCGTGGGTTCGATTCCCACAACTGGGAAATGTTTGTGTGATGAGCATGAATGTTTTTCAGTGTCTGGGTGTTTATATGTATATTCTAAGTATTTACGTATATTATTCATAAAATTATTCATCAGTCATCTTAGTATCCATAACACAAGCTACGCTTACTTTGGGGCTGGATGGCGGTGTGTGTATTGTAATATATTAAAAAAAAAAAAAAAAAAAAACCTGTTAGAGGGTATGGCAGTAATATTAAATCCATACCCCAAATGGTTTCTACGCAACATCGTACAGGAAAGCTAATTAGGGGTAGGGCAAAACCTCCCACCAGACCAGACCGGAGAAATTGACAAATTATAAATTCATAAATTGCTCCTACCGGGAATCGAACCCTAACTGCTTTGCCGTTGCTGCAAGGGAGGTCGTTAAAATAGTTATTTTCAAATTAAATTAATACATTCTTACTACACGAAATAAATACGTGACAGTTAAAGATTTAACTACGGAAGTACTTATAATATTACTAGTAAGATTATATAAGTATTGAATACACTAATAGGTAATATCATAAATTTGAATTTGATGGCATGTCGGAAAGACAATCGGCTAATGCGGTATTTAAAATAAAAGTTTGACGAAGTTGCGGGAAACAGCTTGTTGAAAATAAAACCTCGCAAGGTTCATATTTGACTTCAAAGCCGCCAGTTCAAGGCCCTCATTCTTAATGGCATTAAATCTTAAATAACTGCCAATTTCGACTTACAATAACTGTCAATACATGTAACAAAACATACAAAAAAACACATATAATGCATAGGTATTTCATTTTTCAATGTCATAGCTCCAAAACAGATCTTATTTTAAAACCTGAAAACCTCTGCATTTGGTTCTTCATATAAAATTAGATTATTAACCATCCTAGTTTAAAGTAAGGAAGTATAATTTAAATGTTCCAATATTGTATAACTAAAGACTTTCTAGCTCACAAAGGTGAAAGCAGGAAAATTGCAACTTGTGGATACAAGTAGGGCCTAAATCAAATATAGGAAACGAAGGCAGTTTTGCTATATTGCTACGCTTTCTTTTGTGTTCCTTTAAAGTCTATATAAAAATTTTAATATATTCTAATATATTAAATATTTAACCGGTTAAGGCTTAACCGGTTTCTACGGTTTGACTATACACCATTTTAATCTTTAGGATTTTAGTGTTAAGAGGATATGACTAGATACGTGAGTTAAAAATACGAATTAAAAGGAACCAATCTTGTTGATTGAGTTATTATTCTGGCGTACTCTATGAACTTTGGGCACAAATTACATATTTTGTAAATTTTCTACCACTACACTTTAGCAGTGTTTCTCGTACGCGTTATTTGCTGTATTCCATTAAGCAAACGATAGTAATAATGATTTTACCTCTACTGTTCTAGACGCTTAACATAGAGTGGGAAAAATGGGAAAAGTTTGTGAGCTAGAAAAATTCCGCGAGTGTGAACTGAGACGTGCGCGATTGCACTGCTTTTGATTTCAAAGCACTGCGAGCAATAATGGCTTAGTAAGTCAAAGTCAAAGTCAAAGTCAAAAATATTGGCCTTGGATGGGCCTTGGCTTGGTCAAGCAAATTTTTCCATCATAAGAAGTCAGAAGCAACTTCCTTTTCTCCAACTCCCAAAACCTATCCCTCTTAATAATAGAAGTATAAACCACATTTGGGTACAATCAGCATGTTAAGTTCTATGCGTGAACAAAATGTGCACACTCTTTATATGCTAGCTATATGTAGGTACAACTTTATAGCTAGCATGTGCCTACTAACATTATCTAAGAGAAGGTAGTACCTACAATGATAGAACGAAACGGTCGTTGCTCTTTTGGCCGAGTACGGCATACGTTACGTGATTCTTGAACTTAATCTACATAAGTCAATCATATGTAAATTAAAATGAAAAAAAAACCCGACTTTTAATTTTGTGTACATTATTCTACTAGACAAGCCTTTACATTACTACCCATACTGATAGAGATGTGAAAAAATTTGCAATCCCCCTTTTTGTGGTGACGGAAACAGGGCATTATAATACCTACTAGCTGTGACTTCACCCGCGTTAACTAAATTATATTATTTTTTTAGTTTTTAATTATTATTTTCCTAGAAAAAATATTTTTCTTTGGTTTATTAGATTAGACTAATGTTATATTTTATGAAATTTGACTATAACCATGTTACTTCTTAATTAGATTTTTATGACAATGTGAGATGGTGATAACGAAAAAAAAACACCCGGCTAAGTTTTTAATAGGCTACTTCTTAGACTAGGGCGCGTTTGGAATTGAAGAATGTAAGATGTAGAAATCTAGAATGTAGTTATCGCCATAGCCTCACTTCCATGTACATATTTTACATGTAATGTACGCATCAAAAGTGCCATCTATGTGCCTATTTGAATAAAGAAATATTTGACTTTGACTTTAGCCACGCGGATACCTTACTGCAAGTATATCCTTGCATAACCCCTTTTTGAGCCCCCTATGCGACCATGCGACTAATTTTATTGACAATATAACGTTTTGTAAGGATTCATATTCTATGCCTAAAAGAGTTTCTTTTTAATTTTTAAGATTTGTTCGGCATAAAATGAGTTATTGTTGCTCATTGAGATGATTATAGATACTTGGGATAAAATAGGTTGCTAATGGTGAAAGAATTAATAAAATCGGTTCGGGTACAATATTAATTTCTATGTGAATGTAATAAAAACAATATAAAAGTACATAAAAAAAAATGTGGATATGGATTTTTGTTGCGTACATTTTATATGATAAATGATATAATCTGTCTTAATTATAGGTGCATACAGAATATGCATACGTTTTATTTGCTAACTGTATTGCAGAATTATATTAAATGAGCTAAGAGTACCTACTATGATAGATTGTAAGGGACGGTCGTTGCTCCTTTGGCCGAGTACGGCGGTAGGTACGTGCTTCGTGAACTTAATCTACTTATATCGAAAATCACAATATTATTAGGTCTAAGTCTATATTATCGCTTTATTGTGCGTCAAATACAAAACATTCAATAATGGTCAAATAATATTTGCCTGAGACACAAAGCGGTTCTACGCATTAATGTGTTCACGTTAATTTTGCAAATATTTAATGTGCTTGATGAATAATTGTAATTGCCCTTAGATATCTTGTTTCAACATACAATTTTTTGTTTTGTTTGGCGGTCTTTCGTGATTTTAACTTTAGCTAGAATTTAATAGTCTGTGCAAGTAATAAAACTAAATATTTTTGACGCTGTTTTTTTCCAAAAAACGTCATGGTAAACATTAGTAATTAATAAGAAACACTCGCATGTGAACTCAAATTACCGTCCTTCTTTATAAAACATAATATTATTTCAAGATAACTTTAAATATATTCTTTACGCTGCCTAAAAGTAAGTTGGAAGTTCCCCAGGAAGTTGGTCTGAAATCTATTCCAAACTTTGATCGGGACATAATAAATAAACTTATGACGTTTTTTAAAAAACTCACTTAGAGCAAGCAATATTTATGCATGACAATTAACTTTTGTGCATAACATTGCATTCAAAATATAGTACATAGTCTTAATAGGTAAATATCAAAATAACTTTTAGCAAATATATCTTTCACCAACACTGATGTAATTGTATATCATCAAATCATGCAAAATATAAAAATATTAAATTAAATATAGTATTTTTATATTCAAAGAAGGAAGTCGCTCATTATTTTTTTTCATTATTGCACTGATTTCAATCTCTTAAAATGAAACATTCCTCGTTAATATAATTGCCTCCGAGGCATTAATGTAAGTATTTAATTATATTAAAAACATGTTTGCATTCTGCTAGCATATCTGGATTGTTATGTCTTTAAGTTAAACTTGCCGTAAGTTTTCAACTTTATCCTTAAATTAAGCTGCAAAATTGTACAACTGTGCTATTCTAGCATCGACGTGTTGGACAATAAGAGTGTCATTGAGAACTTATAAGAAACAAATAATATGAAGGTATAGTGGGGAAGTTAAAGTTAATTTAATACATCGTAAGCTTAATATTCTCGTTAAAGCAATATCACTAATAGTCGCGCGTATTTATACAATGTCCAAAATTAATGTACATAAATATATATTTAATAATTGCTATTTTATTAGCAAAATATGCAAAAAATGTTTAAATCAGAGATGAATATTTTCGAGCGTTATACTTAAGTGTCGCTTAGAGGTCGAGCCGCGTAGAACTTCGCCCAAGGCTCTCTGGCTTGAGTCGTCGACCCGCCATCACCTTGCTTCGCACTTACGCAATTCGTTAATCTTATCATCTGCATGTACACCCGTGCGACCTCGCTGGCCCCTCTCATCCCTCGCCAAAATTGACGTCTGCTAGTAGAGATATACAAAATGTTGCGTGTTTTAAGTAAGTGGTAATTTTCATTGAATTCAGATGACGTAAATATTTTAACGCATTAACGATTCTCATAATTTAAAGAAGCTTTTTTTTATTCATTCTTTATTAATTTAGGACTATTCTTTAAATGGTTGCCTCTGAACAAGGGGTACCAGGTTACTTTGCCAAATGCCCGAATAAAAAACTCATGTTTAAATTGGCCCCTCCTTGGCCTGATGAAAGTGCTTGGCCGCTAAGAAAGCATTTCACTATGCTCTGAAATTAAAAGTGCGTCTACGTCAAGTGCTACGCTTCGTAGCAAACCGGCCAACGGAAAAGCGGCGGAGAGAGGAGTGCCGGTGGGACGAACCTGCGCGCGCGCCACCCGCGCGTATTTATTCGCAAGGCCACGCCAGCGCCGGGCCAGTGCGCATACAACACTCGCACGCGGTATACGATTACAGCGTGTGAGACACCGCGCTATCGCGATCACAACCCGAACACTAATGTTACGTTCGGTTGACTGTTAAAAGCTTATCGTTACGGAAATAAATAAAAAATAAGTTTCAAAATGATAACAATGCTAACGAACTCTAAACTCCTGTGGGCGCTGTGGCAAGTGGTGAGCTACTGTTCTTCGCGGACATCGCTGCCGCTGTTGCTGACGGTTGGCGTGACGTTTTTGACGATGCGGCTAATAAATTTAGTGCGTGAGAGCCGAAAATTGCCGCCCGGGCCGTGGAGTCCACCAGTCGTCGGATACCTTCCTTTCCTCGGAGTACGCCACAAAACCTTCCTGGAGCTGGCTAAAAGTTATGGTGCACTGTTCTCTACACGTCTCGGAAATAAGCTAACTATTGTGTTGAGTGACTACAAGTTGATCAGGGAAGCATTTCGCCGAGAAGAATTTACCGGTCGACCTAGCACTCCTTTAATGAATATCTTGGATGGTCTTGGTAAGTAATTATTTTTTGTGTATGTTTCAAGTAATATTAAGTATCTTTTAGAAAAAACTCGTTTGAGTAACTTAATGAAATTTTATTTTTTGATTTTTATAAATATCTTTAATTTGTAAAATTTTGTAAAATTTACTGTCTTGGAAGGAAAATATTTATTATTGAGTTTTATTTAATTCATGTTTCATTAATGTTAAATTTAAAAGTGAATAAGAAATACCGCGAAGTTTAGTAGTTGCATGTAAATACGTCCCACTAGCCCCCTGCATTTTCAAAGCGCCGCCCACATACAGTTTCTTACCTCCTCCCTGTACACAGGTATCATCAATAGTGAAGGCCGCCTTTGGAAAAATCAACGCCGGTTTTTGCACGAGAAACTTCGTGAATTCGGCATGACTTACATGGGCAATGGAAAGAAAATTATGGAAGCGAGAATTAAGGTACATATCCTCGAATGCGTAAACATTTCAGTGAAGTAAAATAAAAATAACTAAACGTCGCAATTATTTAATAAAGAACAAGGTATTAACTGAATGCTTTCTTTCTTAGAGTGAGGTTCATGAGTTGATGGAAAACTTGCAACGTTCTGAAGGTGAAGCAGTAGATGCGAATCCACTTCTGGCTTTAGGCGTATCAAATGTGATTTGTGGAATAACAATGTCAGTACACTTCAGTCATGGTGATGCTAGATTTGCCAGACTAAACCATTTAATCGAAGAGGGCATGAAACTTTTCGGAGAAATTCACTATGGAGAATACATACCACTTTATAACGTAAGTTATCCAGACTAAACTAAATTATATATTTTTAGTGATAAAAATTATTAATTTTTCGTTAATTTTGTGCAGTATCTTCCTGGCAAGGCACAAGTGCAAGAAAAGGTAGCAAGAAATCGCGAAGAAATGTTTGCTTTCTATCAAACGTTGATTGACGAGCACCGGAACACTCTAGATATGGACAACGCTAGAGATCTAATCGATGTCTATTTAATTGAAATAGAAAAGGCTAAAATGGAAGGCAGAGAAGGGGATTTATTTGAAGGCAGAGATCACGGTAAGTAAATACCCAACGCAAAATTATATTGGTACTCAATCTAATGTTATAATGGTTTGAAAAAAAGTAACCACGATTTAAACAAAACTAAATTACTTGGTTTATTTCAGAATTACAAATCAAACAAATTCTCGGGGATCTGTTTTCTGCTGGTATGGAAACTATAAAGTCGTCACTGCTGTGGATGATTGTCTTTATGTTGAGGAATCCAGATGTTAAGCGCCGCGTTCAAGAAGAACTGGACAATGTTATTGGTCGCGAGCGATTACCCACTATAGAAGATATGCCCAATCTCCCTTACACAGAAACAACTATTCTTGAAACACTGCGCATGTCTAGCATTGTGCCATTAGCAACAACTCATTCGCCTACAAAGTAAGTAGTCATTGTACAATTAATTTTAAAGAAGAGAATTCAAACTAAAGTACCTATTATTATTTATATAAATAATTATTAAGTTAAAAAATGATGACTAATTTTATTATTTCTTCCGCAGGGACGTCCACCTTAACGGATACAGAATTCCTGCTGGCTCACAAGTAGTACCTTTAATCAATTGCGTTCATATGGATCCGAACCTCTGGGAAGAGCCGAATAAATTCAACCCGAGCAGGTTTATAGATGAGAATGGAAAAATTAAGCGGCCCGAATTTTTCATGCCCTTCGGTGTGGGAAGGCGGATGTGTTTGGGGGACGTTCTGGCTCGCATGGAAATGTTTATGTTCTTCTCGAGCATGATGCATCAGTTCGATGTGGAGTCGGAGGCTGGGGCCGCGCCGCCTTCGCTCGAGGGCACGGTGGGTGCTACGATCGCGCCGAAAGCTTTCCGCGTGAAGTTCGTGCCGCGAGCTCCGCCCGCTCCCCCCGCCGTCATCGCACACGACCATCAGCACTTGCGTCACGTGGGCGCCCACTGAGAGCGCACCACACCTTTGCCACAATATACCCACCAGTATTCCGTGATCACTCGTTTTAGAGCGCATCGATGACAAATTTAAATTAAGTTTATTAGTAAGTGACGACGTCGCTCCAGCGATTGTCTAGGCTGTGCATAAAGTGTTCAATAAAATAGTAACCGAACTTTACTTTAGGTGTATTGAAAATTCCCATCGTTGAGATTAAAAATTGTTATTTTATGTCTTCAGTATTATGTATAGGTTTTTCGATCTATGAGATCGTCGTTAATCACATACATCGAATGAAGCAATTTCGTAACGAAATGTAGTTAGTTCATTGACATCTTAAGCTCTAGTTTCCTATACCAAAATAAATGTATAATTATTATCGTTATTTATTAGTAAGTATCACTTGAGAGTGTTGTCTGTTGAGTGTGATCTCATGTTTAATGCGTTACGTGTACATTAGTATACATACATAGTATACATTAGTATTGTGTTAAGATTTGTACGTGTTCATTTTTACATTTCTAGTTAAATATGTACCTATCATGAGTAATATACTAAGTAACATTCCATGGTAGTGTAGAACCAACAACTAGTCTAAGAGCGGTAATGTATGTCGCTATAAGTATAATATCTTTATTGTGTAACTGACGATTTGAACTCTTTTTACATCAGAAGAAAATAGTTCGCAACCAAGTTGCCTTTTAAAGTTCGACTGTCGAATATCGTGTTGGCTTATAATAATTGCCGTTTCTAGTAAATTTACCATTTATTTACGCTAGCTTTGTAAATATTGCATAACTTTTAATGGATAACAAGATTTTAGTTTGAAATAAATGATAATAATTTCATATACAAATTATGTTTAATTTTTATTGTACCTTTATTTTATCCTCCAAATTAATAGATCACCTGATCACCCAATTTATAAATCCCTAAAATACCCAATCCGTTTTTCTTACCTAAAGAGAGCGTAGTTTTTATTTAAATGTCACAGATAACTTAATGGTACGAGCTTTGATACTGAAAACTCATTTATTAACCACTAAGTCACTGAGGCTCTATATCTACACGAATATTACTCGTTGGATAATGAGCATACATACCATCACGCTTGATAAATTGCTCAAACAGTTAAAGTAAAAAGATTGGGCTATAGGTTTAAATGGTGAGATTTGAAAACGAAAAAACCGGCATACTCCCTACTCTGCTATACTCTCAATTGTTCAATCGTATACTTCTTGTATCGCATCGATCGATTCATCGTATATAGTATAGCAGATAGTAGATCGAACTGTGTTCTTAAAACTTATTAGTATATCGCTCTTGTTAAAAATAAAATATAAAAACAACACAAACAAAAAAAAAACCGATACCGCGTTATTGGAACGCAATCGAATACGCTCATCTGCTTTCCATTGGTCGGCTTATACCTGAATAACCTTTTACGATTTAACAGGCTGCCTCAAGTAAAGCCTTCTTTCGCTTATGCCTTTTACTTATACCTCACAAAATTCAAGCTATGAAATATATTTCAACGCTATCTAAACGTGTATGGTTGAAAAGATATATAAATACAGTCAGCTGTTTTCGATGATTTTACGATTACGGAATTAAATGCATAATCAAATAATGGATTCATAAATTTTCTTAAAAGTTCAGTAAATATAATATTAGTGTATTTTATTTGTTTTATACAATTTTTAAACATTGTTTTTATTTAAAAGAGACTTTAGTTAATTATTTTAAGCTAAATTTTTAATTTAATTTCTAATTTTAAGCTTTCCATTTATTTAAATTTATTTTAAGCTTTTAACTTTTAAATGTAGTTCTTTCACTCAAATAGTTCGTTAGCTTTGAAAGTGGTTCTGGCATATGCCAGGCAGGCGTCAGCTACAACAAAGAATCAGCACGTACCTTTTGTACGTTATTTGTATCCACAGTATATGGGTACTGTGGATACAAATAACGTACAAAAGGTTACGCGCAGTTTTAATATTGGTGCTATTCGAACGCGATTCGGGACTCTTCCTATGTTTCATTATTCAAAAATAAATTATCTTTGTTATTATTAAAAAATAAATAATATAAATGCTACCTCATTTATTATAAATAATTAAATAATATAGGAAGGGACCGCATTTCATATTTTCTCTTAATTTCCTAAAAGCGGTTGGGTGTACTCTACTGCAAACTATTTAAGCCTACAATTGTTATAGCTAGGTTATAGATATATAGATATCTAAAAATATTGAGATAAAATAAGAAAGACGGTCATAGAATATGCATATATACATGATTATATTTTATCAAATAATACAATAAAAATAGAATAAAATTATTTAAAGATTTTATTGTTTCAGGTAGTAGTTTGTGAATACACTATCGCTTGGTACTATCGCTCCGTGAATTAAAATAAATAGACAATTTTTTAAAGAAAACATTTTTAATAACGAAAAATACATTATTGAATTTAAACTATCGCCCATTAATGAGTACAATCCTCTCTCCTATGAACCAGAATTCCATCTCTCATAGATTTTAAATTATTTAAAGTAAATCATACTTCATTTTCTAAAAAATGCTCAAACCCGTTTTGTGTTTCTTATTGAAATGAATACGGTTACTGTCTATAGATACTTTACTCTAACACGTGGGCTCACAAATGTATAGAACTTCTGGCGGCGTCAAGACAAGCCCAACTTCTCCTTTCATTTGTTCAGCCGTTGGAGTATCCGATGACAAACTAATTCTAAAAGCACGCAGGAGACGGACTATGAGACCTACTGTTAACATACGCGAAAGCTCATCTCCGGGGCACATTCTTTTACCTAAAACATGAGTACTTCATTGAAATCAATTTTTTACAACAAAATGGTTACCAGTAATATTGGGGTCTAGAGCAAAACTTTATTGAGTAAATGATGGGGTTTATTGATTATAGAGTTTCATGAAATTGCTACCTAATTTAGGACAGAAGGTTATGATAATAATGAGAAGAACAGAACTTTGTTAGGTGCAACATAGCGTAAACAATCTTTTTTTAAAATATAATTTAAAAATATTATATTTTAAGAGTAGCTGGTGTGTCTACCATAGTTTTTGACCAAAAATATTTTATCGCTTATACAGAACTAAATAAAAAATATCAGAAATTACTTGGCCTGTAGTTGTTTACATTAAAACTTAAAATTTTTTGATCTACGACTTTTTTTTAACTCTATTGTTTTTGTGAAATATTAAATATTTTACATAGATACTCTACTTTTTACTACTCTGTAATGCAACATCGGCAACAGGCGCAACAGCGTGCGAACCACGACTCTATCGTGTGGTCACTGACCCGACTAAGCGACGTTGTCGAATCACTTGTATTTGGTCTCACAGTGTAATGTAACTTTACAGAAATTATTTTTCTTGTATGAAATAAATTCACATTGAATTTTGAAAACACGTAGAACAGAAGTTGTTTGTGTTAATGATAGGAACAACAAGGCCGAGGGCGCTCTTGTTTTTTTAGTAAACCCTGTATAATATAAATAACTTACCAGTTTGAAACGGTATAAACTCTTGGGGCTTTAACAATTCTCCGTAATCATCAATAAATCGATTTGGATTAAAACTTTCAGGATCTTCCCAAACATCTGGATCCATGTGAATTGCCCACTGCAATGGTAATACCATTGTTCCTTTGGGTATTCGGTAATTTCCCAAGTAAGTGTCCTGTTAAAAATAATTTTCTATTCATAACGAAATTATCTCGTCTACTAACTGGAGAGAAATTTATATAATAACTTTAAATACAATAAATATTTAACAATTGTAATATTCGATCGCAAAAGTTAATTTACCTTCAAGAAGAACTAAAAAGTTAACTTCATGTAAAGAATATATTATGTGGGACTACGTACTTGTAAACATCCATGGGGTATGCCTACTGGTACAATAGATCTTATTCGCTGAGTCTCACAGATTACTGCCATAAGATAAGGCAATTTTGAACTATCGACTTCACATTCCTCAGGGTACACTGTTAAAATTTCTTCTCGCACTTTTTCCTGAAAAAAAAATGGAGACATCAGTTATTCTAATCTAAAATCCACAGTTCAGATTGCGCTACTATCTGGACTTTTGCAATACTTTTATTTCATTAATATTTAGTTTATACTAAATGTTATTATTTTTATTTATTATAATCGGCTATTAGCTTTGTCATACTCATAACTTAAGCTTACATCAACTAGTAATTAAAGTCAAAGTCAAACTCAAATAATTATGTATTCACATAGGCACATAGATGGCACTTTTGATGCATAGATTACCTGTAAAATATGTATATAAAAGTGAGTTGATGGCTTTAACTTCATTTGTAAACTTAAAACTAAAGCTACAAGGGTTTTTAATGCGCCCTGGTCTAAGAAGAAGCTCACAGCAAATTTATCTCTCAATGATTCTCCCAGACCCATTTTGTAGATGGCGCGAACAGCACGAAAATATTGCTTATAACAGCATCATTACCCCATAGAAAAATCGCATAAGATATAATGCTGTGTAAATAACTAATATTTCTACATTGTGAATCATTTATTTCTATAAATACCAGAACAATAAAATTGGTGTAACTTAAATCTCTTAATTACAGACATTATAATTTCATGAGTCCTCGAAAAATTACTGTTAGAGTAACACTGCTTTTAAACAATTCCAAATAATCATAATAAATCTTACTTGTACTTCAGAATACAGGGCCATGTATAATAAGACCCACGAAAAAGTAACAGCCGTAGTATCTAGACCTGCTCCAAACATGTCTGCCAAAAGATAATGCATCTGCTCGTCTCTCATAAAATACGCGTTTTCTTCTCCATTTTCGTACCGCCTCTTTTGTTCGGCTAGAAAGCTGTCCATGATACATTCATCTTTCGATGGTATCAGTACTTCAGGGTCAAAATAATGCACTTCAGTATTCGATGCATGTTTACTATATTTAATACATTTAATGAAACCTTCGGGATGCTCATTAAATATATTTGCATGTTCTGCGAATTGAGCTTCTGAAGGAATTTTCAAACCCAACATCTTTCGTCGTGTTGCTATAATACTCGCATACAGTCTATGCGTTTGAGCTTGTCCGCGAACTAGCAGTTGTATTGTTTTTTGTGTTGATGTTGATATGAATCTGAAATGTTTTCATACATATTTGCCAATTTATCATGATAACAATATTACTCAATACGAAAATAGCATTAAGAGAGTGCATAAAACGAAGCTTAGAAACGATTTTTTAATTTACATAACCTTTACTATAGAGATAAACAGCACTGCTAAAATATATTCACGACATATTTAGATTATGTGATAATAAAAAACATATGTTGCATGATCTTGGGTTACGCTTTACAATTGTGTTAATACATAAGTCAGAAACTTTATAGCAAGCTGATCACTCAGCTAAAGCCTGAAATCTCCAATGTAGAGTTAATTTTATATTAAAAGAGCTTAATTTTCTATCTAATATGCTTAATAATCCGCGCCAGCCAGACAAATCTGTGGAACGTATATAATACTAGCTCTTGCCCGCTCACGTTGAGTACTTCGTTCTAGTTTTTTAACTTCGTAACTTTAGACTTTTATACAAATTCCTAACCAATAGGGTACTAAATTTGTATGAAAGTTTGGCTTCCTTTTCACAAATCTTTTCTGATTTGACGCCTATGTTTTATTATAGTCATTTCAGTCCAATCCGTAAAGTGGTTTAAGATATCTGATGAAGTATCAACCTTCCGTTTATTTAAACATTTTTTTGTAAACGTTTTTTTTTTGCATACATTATGTAATTTTTGTACATCTACCCATAGTTTCTCCAAAACACGCTCTACGCACGTTTCAATCCGAGCAATCAGAAGAAGAGAGTCTTCAACGCAATGCAATGACTATATTTCACTTACCGTATAAAGGGTAGAAAGTTAACAACACCCGCTACACCCATTTCATGGCAACCCTCCTCTTGTATCTGTCTGAACCATTTCCACGTTTTATCATCAAGTGGAAATTTAAATCCAAAAATTATATCATTGATGACATTACCCAGCGAGTTGGAAATCATATTAGGTAGAGGTATCGGTGACCCACGAGCTTCTTTGACATTCTGTAAGGTAGAGTTTTTTTATATATTTAAAAAAAGTCTATATAATTGGAGAAACACAGAAAAGAAATCGAATTTGCTATGTTTAAAATTATCATCTTCCGAACGCATTCAAAGTATTGTAAAAACAACAAGTGTTCGTTTTTGCGCACATTCGTCTTTTGGATATACTTAGACAATATATTAATCATAGATCATAAGATAAATTCAATATTATATCAATTCTTTGTTACTGTCATCATGCCTATTATTTGGTGACCTTTAGGAAAAATGTTTACGTTGATTACTTATCGTGATTAAACTCCGTAGCTTTGAGGGCCCACCGTAGACAACAGATAATTCAACAATTAAAAGTAACAACAATAAAACTGTTTTTAATCAGATATTTCTGATTTTATGTTTAGAAAATACTAATCAAGAACCACGTTGCATCAGGTAGTAGTAGGGTATTGCTAACGTACATATTATATTATTAGTACTAAAATTACTTGAATTGATAAATTACGAGTAAAACACCACGACTGCCAAAGACATAAGTAGTTAGTTTGTAAACTTTACCTTTAAAAAATGCCGCCCTACAAACGCTATATTGAAATATAAATACATAGTAAATTGGAATGATCTAAGGATTCTATCAATATATCTTACACCCAAACTAAGCATTTAGAAGTTATGGTGGAACTCACATCCATAAACGCATATAATATACAAGTTACAGATATGAATCCTTAGTGATTATCTTAAATCTATGCGGTTAATATTATAATTATACTTCAAAACATCATATCCCTAGCCAAAAGATAAACAATTCTTATTTATAAAACAAATTAGACTATCAAAAGTGAATACTTGATACGAAAAACGAGAATAGTTTGACAGAAATAAAATATTTTATGGTCATACCTGTGTTTTTTTCTACAAAGTGTTCCAGGCATTAAGTTTAAACGTCACAACAATAAAATAAACGAGATGAATAGGTGCGAGACTGCTTTTATTTTTTCTGATATTAGTCTTTGTAATATTTGTCCGTGCTATTACAACTTACAAGGTCGCTTTCAAGAATAAATAACGACATTTTTTGTTTGTCACAAAAACGTTTCGACTTTTTGTATTTATTTAAGACCTTCAAGAGTCAAGAAGAGTAAACTAACTTCTGCCTAAATAACACTGGTTGTTAAGATCGAGTTTATTTAAATTCTCTCTCGCGCTCTTTAAATTTATCGCAAATATTTAACTTACTTAATTTAAAAAAAACTTTTGTATTACTTACCACAATGGATTTTATTAAGAATTGCAGTATTGTTTTTGGCATGAATATAATAGTTACTTTATTTCTTAAACCACGGGATAATGGTTAAAATAAGGGGTTGTCACTTTATGGTAGGTAATTGGTGCTATTTGGGAATAACTAATACTTTAACTAAATTATCAATAGGGTGATTTATATTATCTTCCAGTTCTCTTAATAATATACATCTTTCTTCCTTTATATTGTCGATCTTATATATTTCTCCCTAATACTTAATATAGTATTTAAAAATCAAGGTAAATTTAAAAAGACCAGTTAAGCGAATGGTTACTGGACAGTTATTATAACGGTCTTATAAAACAAACGCTGATTTAGTTGTTCCTGAGTTGGGTCGGGTAGGCATAAAAAATTAATAAAAGCACGCAAATTAAAATTTTATCTGGGTCTAAAAGATCCCGTAGATTGAGTTCAAGATTAATACATTATAATGAATACAAGCTAGATACTTGAATCAATTCGTGGACTCCGCTTGAAATACGTTTCGCCAATTTCTCACGAACCACGCCGTGTTTGCTCATTCCGAAGCTTTTAAGCCATGACGTCACCAGTTTACGTTGATCTTTCCACAAAGCTCCCTCAGCACAAATGATTCCTATAGTAATAAAAGGGTTATTATAAAAGCTGGTTATCAACGTTGACTTATGTCGGTAACTGGATGGGTTTGCAAATGAGGCTTTTACTTTCCGTGCGAAGAGACCATTCATTAACATCGGACTAAGAAACGGTGATAGTGGGTAAGGCTTAGGCTTACTTTTCGGGGGAACCGAGTTCGAGCCCCGGCACGCACATCTAACTTTTCGTGAGTTGCGTGCGTTCTTAATTTAAGTAATTGAATATCACATGCTAGAACGGTGAAGGAATACATCGTGAGGAAATCTGCATGCCTTCATCAAGTGTGGGCTTCAACTCCAAGGGCGTGTGAAGTCCACCATACCGCACTTGGCCAGCGTGGTTGATAACGGCCTAAACCCATCTCATTCTGGACGGAGGACGTCATTGCCCATAAACTACTGAGGAGTGGTAATAGTGTTTATTTCCTGTTTACAATCAAAAATGAAAAATTTACGAATTTATTTTTGGCATTTTATTTGGTTAGAGGCTTAGGGCTCGGCTAGTTACCACCCGACCGACAAAGACGTCCCGCTAAGCCATTTAGCGTTCCGGTACGATGTCGGGTTAAATATATATAGCTTCCTAGCTATCCTTAACAGGTCAGCCTGCTCAGTGGCGTGCATAGGAGGGTATGCAAAGGGTATACAGAGTAATAAAAAACTTAAAGATAGGCATTGTAAAAGTTACTAAAAGCCTACCCGTGAGTATTTATATAGCTCGTACTGGAGATTTTCTTCATTTTATATCATCTGAATACCCTGTGCATACCTTCTATGCACGCAACTGAGCCTGCTACTATCTCATCTCATCCTTAAGTGGAATAAATTGTTCCCCAAAACATTGGAGAAAACTGCTAAATTAATTTTTCCCAAAATTTGACATAAACAATTTAAAATACTAAACATTAATTAATCAATCAATAATTAATTAATCAATTTAGATAGAATTGTTAAAGTTATTTAAATTTTTTGCAATAAATAAAATTGCTAAGAAATTAAAAGCATTATTTGTAATTACCGTTGCCTTTCATGATTCCATGCGTCAAATATAATGGCGCGCGTCCAGAGAAGACATCCTTGGAGAAGGCCTCTCGAATTAACCGGTGATCAGACAGTACCACCGTATAAATGCTTCCCATTCGTATACTGTATATTGAACCGTACTGCTTTGATAGCTCAGTTAGAGTCAAATGCGGGTGATGTCTGTCGAGGTAAGGGAGGTAGCCAACAATTGGAAGACCCCATGGGCCCGGTGGCAGCTCCTTCCATTGGTTTATTTTTTTAAATATCCAAAATCCGACGACAAATGCCACAATCCATACAAAAATGAAATCCATACCTTTAACAAACAAAAGGAAGTCTTTCAGGTCTATATCTACATATATTTATTTTATTTACTAATATATGTATCGTGTTTATTAAGAAAACTTTAGTTCACTTACATGGAAACAATACAAGATACACAAGAAGAAGAGAAAAAAAATATATACAGGTCTGTAGTCACAGGAGTCAAAGTTTGAATCGTCTGACATAAACCACGAGGCCCGAATGAATTAAAGTAATTTTAACTTAATTTTACCTAAATATATTTATAGTTATATAAAGAAATATATGTACCTGTTACAATCTTAATTTTTAATATATTCAAAACAAACTTCTTTTGAAGATGGTTAGAGATGTAGAATAGCGAATTTCAGAGGGAGATTATATTTAAAATTTGAAATGAGGATTTTTTTTATCTGACTACAACCTGGTTTATCCTCGTCCACTATGGAAAGGGCTATTTCAGTTTTTCAGTAATACCTACCAGTCAGATTGTTAAACGAAGTGAAAAGTACGCTATTAACACCCAAGATGGGTTTTGAGGTTGAAGTTTGTACATAGTTGGAGGGTATAAAAGAGTATTTTTAGTTAAACACAAAAGTAGCAAAAAAAGTCAAAAAAGTAGAATTATTTTGGGTCTTTTGTTGAACAACTTTATCCATCGGGATATATAACACGGATTTAATTCAGGCCAAACTTATTGGTACAATAAAGTAGGTAACTAATCTACAATTTAAAGGTTTCCTGATTGAAAAATGTAACCTAAAACTGTAAAACTAAATTATCCATTTCAATGTATAGATATTCTCTAAGTAAAGTGATGATCTAGATGTAACAAGAAATCGGAAAACTAAATTTCGTCAATTTCTGAATTTAAACTTCAAAAGTTAATTGGTTAAAAGACTATAAAGTGCGGCCAATAAATCCGCAGACAAACAAATGACCGGTTGTGAACATTTTAGATAAGTTTTGATTAGGTTAGGATGTTTTAGTATTTAAGAAGTAAACAACATATTTTCTTTTAAAATTTTACAAAAGACTAAAATAAAAATTTATTTAAATTTTTGCAAAAGACTAAAATGTTTTTTACCCCTTCACCAAGCGAACAGCCTGACAATTGTTTGTCTACATTTAGTCGGCGGATAAATTGCCCGCACTTTAGAAAAAAATTATTTATATCTTATTAGCTTTTCAAGGGAAACAAACAGTATAATTATACATAAAAGTAATGCCGTATTTTTGTATCACATAGACCAATGAAGTTTCCACAACTTGGTTATACATATAACACGATAACATTAACCACAATTGCTTAGGAGTAAGTACCAGCAAGCAATTATTATACAAAAAAAAGAAAAAATAATAATAATGTAAATATAATCCGTAGAACTATTACATTTGTCCTTACAGAGATCAAACAAATAGAATGTATTGATTGCAGCTTTTTAATTCGGAGGGGTGTTTAATCGTGATGGTTCCTAGTTTAGTTTGGTGGTGGTCAGCCGTTTGAGGATTATTTGTTTTGTTCGTACTACTTCGATGTATTTGTAGTGTTCGGGAAAAATAAAATCCACGTCCACCAATCCGCACTGGGCCAGCGTTGTGGACTAAGGCCTTAACCCCTTCTCATTGTAGGAGGAGATCTGTGCCCTGTGGTGGGCCGGTGATGGGTTGATATGATGATGAATGACACTTTCTAATATTTACACGTAACTAAACTAAACTAAACTAAACTAAACTCGAAGCGTAATAGTCTGCAGACAACACAACTCCTCAACGTTGTCAGCAAATGTGTCATACTTGGGCATATTAGTTTTGACGCTAGATGTTTTAGATGTTTTGATGTTTAATTAAGGAGGGATATTGGCCACTAGAATGCGCACGTGGAAGTAAGTTTACGTCATAGATAAAAAAAAACTTGCTTTTAAGCTGGAGACAAAAGTATTTCAACAAGATAAAAAATTACACATTAATGCAACGTCCCGGCGGGGATCAATAATTCATTTTACCTATCCATAACGTTAAAATGTGAACAAAACAAGGTGTTTATCTCATATTCAAATAGCGTTTAGAAGTTACGTAATGTTTGTTCTGTTATATTTAATTGTATAATATGTTTACGGACACGCTTGAGTTTTTTACCGCACCCAAGACAATATAGAAACTACAAAATACCGCTATAACATACTTATAACCAGCGATTCAAAAATGAAATTCATTAAATAATTTCCTGGCTTTTTGTCATGTTGCATGTACTCGTATTACTCGTGATAAACTAATAATATTTTCTTACAATAAGAAAAAAATATTATTCAATTATATACTATATTTTTTTCTATTTTTACATATTGAGGGAGAAGTCAAGTCAAAGTCAAAGTCAAATATTTATCTATTCAAATAGGCACATATATGTCACTTTGGGTGCATTACATGTAAAATATAACATGAGAGTGAGTGAGCCGTGGCGTGCACTTCATACATGCACAAAAGCTCTGCTTACCCTAAAATTTTTGTATAACTCATAAATACGAAAGATTTTGCCATTATATGGCATCTTCCTTCTTTATGCATACCCTGGTCAAAAACCCTGTGCACCCTCTGTCAAATGAGTTGATGGCGATAACTAAATTCGTCAACTTAAAACTAAAGCTACGAGGGTTCCAAAAGCGCCCTGGTCTAAGAAGAAGCCCACAACAAACTAAGCCAGTTGTTTTTTTTTATTACCATCTCACATTGTCACTTAAAACTATTAAATAAGCAATCTGGTTAGAGCAATAATGTACACCCAAGCATTTTTATCGTTGACGTAGTCCTTAATACTAGGATAGGACTTTTCTGTAAGCTTACGTTCAACACAAATTTTGAACTTTTTCACAGACATCTCCAAGATATCAACTGGTAGTTTATTGTTTATTTTACAATTACCTTTAAATGAATTACTTATTTTATGTAGTCTAGTATATTGCACTGCAAGTTTAATTTTGCTTTAAAAATGAAAAAATGTAATTTCCCATTTTGTGGTGGCAGCTACCTTGCATTTGAAATTTGTCATATTGTACAGTATTGTACTAGTCAAGACCATTAATTTGATGCCTCATTGTGGAACTTTTGAAAAAATATGTAATCTGTCACTTTGTGGCGGCGGCCATCTTGGATCGATTTTCATCAAACATAGCTAGCTAAGAACACTCTCGACTAATTTACATTCCGACATCAAAAAAATCAAAATTGGTTTATCCGTTCGGCAAATATACCACAGAAATACATACAGACACGCTGTCACTTTGTGGCGGCGGCCATCTTGGATCGATTTTCATCAAACATAGCTAAGAACACTCTCGACTAATTTACATTCCGACATCAAAAAAATCAAAATTGGTTTATCCGTTCGGCAAATATACCACAGAAATACATACAGACACGTCAATCTAATTACACCCTGTCGTTTTTGCGTCGGGGATCAACAAAACAATAAGATTGACAATAATTAAATAGCGCAAGACAAAAAAACCATGATGCTGCTTCTCGAAAGTTGCTTTTAAGCGTTAAAGCAAACAAATATATATATATATATATATATATATAGTTTGGTGTGTATATTGTCGTAGTTTATAAATATAAACCATCATATACCCAGTTTAATTATATAAACTACGACAAAATACACACCGCCATTTAGCCCCAAAGTAAGCATACATATAAACACCCAAACACTGAAAAACACTCATGTTCACCACACAAACATTTTCCAGTTGTGGGAATCAAACTCACGGCCTCGGACTCAAAAAGCAGGGTCGCTGCCCACTGCGCCAATCGGCCGTCAAATAAACGTCAAAAAACTTTCTCTGGAGCACAATTTTATAAACTTTCATCAAAATCGATCTAGTAATCTTTGAAGACAGCAAAACGTATATTATTCCATTGCCGCTCCGTCGTTGTTAATAAAAGTGAGTATGTATTAAAAGACGTATCTACCAATAGATGTAAATCAATAGGTTTAATATAGAATGCGGTCATCAATTACCTATAACATGTCGGGTGTGCAATTTCAAACATCTATTTATGGGCCCATTATGCATAGCTAACGCATATAGAAATACAAAACACAGACAAAAAAAAACTAAATAAAAATAAAGATACAAAATTTACCCAACAATAATTTGATACTATAAAAATATATCAAATTTTATCGATGCTAATATCAACGGTTCGATAACATTTGATCTATGCAATCTTCAATGTCATTAAGTATAACCTCAAATCTACCCGTACCCGCTCGCAGTGCAGTACAACCAACTAAAAATGCTCAACGCACGTGAGTAATATGACGCATAGTTTGGCATGCAGACTATAAATAGGTATATACGCACTAGATACAATAAATTCTTCAAGTAAACATATAAATAGACTAACCTTACTTCTTCAGAGGCTCGTGACGATAATTATATCACAAAGTGAACCTGTGATAAAAGCATACACGATACATTTGAGAATCCACCAGTCACGTGGGCTGACGGGTGCCAACTGCCATCGGACACTGCTCGCCGGAGCTGTTTATGAAATAATTTGGGATTCATATCAGTGCATTTACCATGTTTCAGATTTAAAAGATATAAGCTTATTATTTCCAGAAACTTCTGAACTCACTTAAGATTCATGAATACATTGAGCATCGTAAAATGTTAATAACGTATGAATGTTTTGTCTCGCTATCAGATCGATCTATCTTATTTAAACAGAATTCATTGAAACGGTGATTTTTGTTTGCCTTCACGTCAAACTTTATATTACTGATAATAATTAATTGTTTTTTTTCCACTACAAGTGCAATCTCACCTGGTGGTAAGTGATCAGTGGCGGGCACTCCATACATGCACAAAAGCACTGCATTCCCCAAACATTGATATATAACTCGAATAGGAGGAGAGTTTGTGCCGTTTTATGCAATTTTCCTGGTGCATGCATACCCTGGTAAGAAACCCAATGCACGCCACTGTAAGTGATGAATCAGTCTAAGATGGTAGCGGCTAAACTATTAGAAGTATTGCATATACCATATCCATAATAGGTTTCTACTAGACATCGTACCGAAACTCTAAATCGCATGTCTTTGTCAGTAGGGTAGTAACTTACCCTCACCGAAATATCTCACCAGAACATAGAAGTCTCCCAAATTATAAATTCCTAAATTTACCTTGCTCTGGAATTAACCTAGGATCTCCCACGTACAATATCACAGTGCTCAACTCTGGGCCAGGAAGGAAAAGTCAGCAATATAAAATACAAAATTAAATAAAAATAAGTAATTAATTAACAATAGTCAATATTCTTTAGAATCTCGTCATTGTTAACTAATGCCTACAAAAATATAGGTTGTTATCTTTTTGACGCAGGTTAGAACTCATTTAAAGGTACGGAGTTACAAGAAAATAATTATCTATGCTATCCATACTAATATTATAAACGTGTAATTGCTTCTGTTTGTTTTTTTGTTATCTATATTCGGCTCAATTTTAACAGTATTTTAATTTGCAAACAACGTTATACATTGTAAAAATATCATTTCACATAAATATTAGTGAAACGATACGTTTAATAGTCAGATATTTTATTGATTCCCATTTAGAAAACATATTGTGAATATTGAATTATTAATGCAGGCTGAGGTTGGAATGGACATAAATGCATAAGTCAAAATGCTCGTCGGAACAAGCGTAAGATAATTGAAGTCGTGCCAGTAAAGAAGAATTTGGTATAAATGGTTGGGGACAAAGTTTTTTCGCATTTTTTAATAAAATTAAAAATATTTTTTATATAGTTTATTTACATTTAACTAGAGTATGTAGGTACCATTTTGTTTGACTTTTTGCCATCTTGTAGGTAGGGACATAATCCCATTGCTATAAACATTTTGGGGCTTCTGATTAAAAAACCGCGACAAGTAGTTTTGGTAGTCCTCTCGTGATGTTAACCTGACACTGCCTAAAGAATTCTGAAGAGACCGAAACAGGTGGAAATCTGAAGTTTCAAGGTCAGGACTATACGGCGGATGCATTAACACCTCCCAGCCAAACTCGTTTAATTTATTGCTGAGTGGCTAAAGACTTTATCCCCAACCTATTACATACAGTATACTTTATTTATATTTTATTATTAAATATTTATATAATTAAGAAACCAAGTTATTCTTGCGTCCGCTTTTACTGTACATTTTGTAAATTGTATGTTTTCTTTCATGTCCTATAATGTAGATAATATTTTTGTTGATTGTAATGTAAAGTGTATTGTAAAATTAATTTCAAATTGTTAAGAAAATAACTAAAAACACCCTCTATTTATTTTGTGTTTTGTTTATCGCAATGTTTTGTTTTATATTTTACCATACACTATAAAGTAAATAAAAAAATGTTGACATTATATACACAGGTTGGTATGTTAGGTACACTCCATATTTTTTCCTTAGCACCTATTTTGAATCGATATGGCTCGTGACTAAATTTCAAAAGTCTGCAAATTTAATTTAATTTAAATATTTTTTAATTTTTTTATCCTGATCTGATCCTGGTCTAAAATAGGCTGGAAAGCCTATATATAGCTATCTATTTAAATAAGCCACAATCACGCATTTTTATTTAATATCGAAAATGGTTAAAAATATTTCAAGCGTAATTTTTACTTATCATCATATCAACCCATTCACGGTCCACTACAAGGCACGGGTCTCCTCTCACACTGAGAAGGGGTTAAGGCCGCAGTCCACCACACTGGCCCAGCGCGGATTGGGGACTTCACACACCTTTGAGAACATTATAGAGAATTCTCAGGCATACAGCTTTCTTCACGATGTTTTCCTTGTTGAAGCAAGATATTTTAATTGCTTAAACCGCACATAACTTAGAAAAGTTTGATGCGTGCTGAGATTCGAACTCGGCCCACCGAAAGTGAAGTCGAACTCCACTGGGCTATCACTGCTTCGATAAAAATTTTACTCATAATTGTTTTAATTAATACAAAAAAGTTATTCTAGTACCAAGAAAATCTTACGTAGATAAATCTTGCGCGTTACGTCATGTTTGAACGTATCTATAGGTTAGGAGATAATGAAAAATTACGGGAGGAGAGTTTATGACTATGAAATAAGGTAACCCCACGGGCAGCTAGAGTGTTTCGTTGCGACCCATGTAAACACAGGCGAAATGCGGGAACAGCCACTAATTTATTACAAAAACAGTGTTTCCTGAAATTCATGGTCTTATTGAAAATAAGCTACCCTGACACTTACACTAGGCTAATGGGCAGTCAATAGTTATGCACAAGTTAAGTTAAACAGCGTGACGGACATCGAGGTCGCACTGCGCTGCGCAGGCGCACCGCAGCAAGCGGCGAGAAGTGTGAAGGCCGGTCAGCGGCCGAGCTACTGTTATCGGACCAATAATAGTAATAGTAACTCCTAGCACATGCAATAGGGACGATTCATGTTAGACTATGCCGAAATTTTATGAATGAATAATAGTACAATGATTATTTATTTATTTAATAACTATTCCTCACCTCTTCCGAGTCTCTCCTAGTTCTGTTAAACATCTGTTCCAGTAATTTTTCTATACATTCTGAGAATCTGAAAAAGCACAAAAGCAGTAGTGTGGGCCAAACAATCTTGAACAAATAATCTTAGCCTTGCTACAAACTACCTACTCGCCTGTTTCCCGCTGCACTTTAGGTAAGAAGAATTTTACTTACAGGCACTCATGTAAGTATATTTCTGTACCTAAAGTGCCCTGTACCTAAAGTAAGTAGAGTGTACATTACTCCCGAAGATGCGTGTTTTAAACTTTTAAATTAGCTTTTTTTAAATAAACTTTAGTTTCTTTTTACCATTAAATTTTGCCAACAGTATTTAGCAGTCCTAAATATATCAGTATACCTATTTCTAAGCTAATGAGTTTAGTGTATTATGTACAGTGGCTTTTTTTAGAAGTACCTATTACTACGTTGAACTTGAGCAGCTGCGAGTAAATCTTAACTTTTCGCTGTGGTATTAGATTAGCTTTCTCTTTAACAGTGGTGACGAATTTTCTTTTTGTAAATTTCTGTTGCAGATTCACTGTCTTATGTGAATCGTCCTTAATGGCTATAAGTCTGTCCTCGTGCCACTGTTCTCATCGATCATTATACAAGAGGCTTGTCTATAATAGTTCACTAACACACCCGCGGCCAAATAAAGGCTCACGCACACATTTGCGTAAGAGAATGTGCCCTTATAGGCCGTGACAAATCCAAGCAGGTACCTACCAACTGCCCAGCACTTCAGAATGTAAGGCGAGTACTTAATTGACTGATTGCTGACATTAAAGAAATAATAAAATATAATACATTGTTGCCGGCATTAAAAATATATCTTCCGTTAATTAATGTAGGTCCTACGAAATGAAATAACTAATTTTTTAAGAACAGCATAATAAATTAATGCCTTTAGAGTCATTTTGTTTCATTTATTCGTTTCTACAACTTTAAATCATTAACTACTTAGTAGATTGCCGCAACTTTTTTCATGGAGTTTTCACAGAGCCAAAAGCCACAACATTCGCTACTATCAGACATCAGTAGTAGTCGTTAGTAGAAGTAGGTAAATCAGTTTTTGTAACACCTATTAATTTTAAGAGTTTTCCTCACCATCGGCCATAAAACCTCGCTGATATCACGCTATTTAATACCCATTAAAGAACATCCGTGAATGGACCAATATTGTAAGCGTGGAAACATTGTTTCGCTCAGCGCAAGACAGCGAGAAGTTCGCTTAGCTGACGGCCAACCTCCAATAGTGGAGAGGCACAAAAAGATAGAGAAAAAATATCGAGCTTTTCGAAATAAAAATCTCACATTATTGTAATATAAACTCAATAGTTAGTAACATAACCTATTATTTTTAACCTCAGGCATTATTCGCCACATATAACTGTTGACCTCCTCATTCCTAAGTAGTGTTTTTTTCGATCTAAGCAGTAAGTACATACGCTAATTATCAGAAGACTTGACACTGACCGGATCGTTCATATTTTATATAAATTGTATTCTTCCCATTTCCTATCTAAAAATGTTATGATCGTCAAATAGATATTGCGCCACATTCTATAAGATATCAAACTAGCCTATAATGCACGTTACTATAAGATAAGCACAATGTGATAATTCTCAATTTGTATACTACGTGTAATATACTAGATTGTATGTTGATATCAAATAGGGTTTCCAAATCAACCTAATCAAAATACCTGCTTAACACAATTAAATAATATGTTAAGAACCTGCAATGATTTCTAGAGTGAAACTAGATACGTCTAGAACTAAAGGCCCTTCCCAATGGTAGGGTTTGCCCAAAATTACCACGCCGGAGAAATGGGTTTGTGATCGCAGATGGTAGTAATAATATGACCCTACGGCTTCCGCATCAAACTGAGTCTGGGGGCATTATTTATTGAAAAAAAAAACTTTTTTTTAATAAATAAATATAAATAATTATACTACGACAATACACACATCGCCACCTAGCCCCAAAGTAAGCGTAGCTGTGGTATGTATACTAAGATGACTGATGAATATTTTTATTTATAATATACATAAGTACTTATAATATACAGATAAACACCGAGACACTGAAAAACATTCATGTTCATCACACAAACATTTTCAATTTGTGAGAATCGAACCCACGGGTAGGTTGCTGCCCTCTGCCCCAGTCGGCTGACAAAATACCCCTCTCTTAACCAAAATTTGTGACTAAGAAATTGATAGTGAAGGTATTTCAAAAATTACCTCATGGAAACATTATGGCCTGATAGGGCTAACATAAAGTTTTCTGGAAAAGCCCTCAATAATAAGTATAAGCATCATTATGTACGCAATTTAGATTTATATCACACAGTTAACGAGGCCCCTGTAGAAACGTATTTTGCGAGCATACTAAGAGTCCCTCATTGAACTTGAGTATATCTCTTAGAGCCTTACGAATAAAGCGTTTTAAGCATTTAAGATATCACTTGCTTTAATGGTGAAGGAAAGTATCGTAAGGAAACAAACCTGCATGACGGATAGTTCTCTATAATGTTCTCAAAAGCGTGTCGTCCAATCAGCACTAGCCTCAGCGTGGTGGAGTACGGCCTAAAACCGTTCTCATTGTGAGCCACCCGTGCGATTACCGGCCTACTACATGGGTAGGCCAATAATGGGTTGATATGATGGAGATGAACGTCAGAATAGATATTCAGTGTTTCGTCACGCTCTGACATTTGAAAGGTGCTGTCAGTTGAAGTGTGACAAAACAGTGCATGTTTATTTATAAGGCATCGAAAAGCACGTTAAGCTTTCGGTCCTGAGCCTGAGCTCTGTCCGGTCGAGTCGGAGCTTCAGTCCCATCGGACTATATGAGTGAGGGAACAGAGAGTGGGAACACTTGTGCACTATAATAGCTCCCGTGTAGCTGGAGATAGACCACCGTGGCCGAAATTGATCAAATAAACAAGGCCCCTTACATTTTGGCTTACTCTTCGCACAGGTATAATTATTAGCAAAGACAACAGTGGCCAACTAAAGTGGTGCAAAGTCAGTAAATAAGTTAAAGAATGCGCCAAAGGGTTACAAATTGTTAAAAGCACTCTACACCGATCGCAGTTCCCTAACTAACATCGCGTTTCTAACTAACCAAGTTTCTGATCGCAATCCTGACAATTTCCGATAAATTCCATAGCCAAGATTACAAGAACAAACAAGTATTCTTACTTGTTTGTTCTTGTTTAATGCTACATCTGATAGAAGACTACTTTTGAATGCGATGCATATGTGTCGGAAAGCAACAAAATATAACTGCAGCAAAAGATAAGAGCATGCCTGGTTGTGGAATCTTAATATAGGAACATGCGCACAAACAACCTGATAAATGACTGAGAGATCTTTTGAAGACTTAAAATGTTGATGTTTTTGTTCTTTCTTGTATCTCTAAATTTATGTAGAGATGGCAAAAAGTCCAAAATGGTAGCTAGATTAGGACCTAAATCCAGGTTTTAACATTTGACAAATAACGGCCAGGGAAAAATTTACAAAAGCTTAATGCTCTTGACGTCTTCGAGATATGGTTTGCTCTTAATCTTATTGTTTGTTGTTTCATTTCGTTTATGTTTTTGTAATACACTTTTTTTTATAAATATTTTAACATGACTTCATTCCTTACTCAAAGATGATCCGATAAAGATACTTATCTCACCTTTATAAGGTAATGATTTGACGAACATCTTCTGAGATGGAGGACGGAACTCTTAGAAGGACCACAAAAGTTAGTGAAATAATTTACTTTTCTTTTGAATCCTTAAGAACTCAAAGCCAAACATATCTTTATTCAAGTACGCCCATAGATGGCGCATATGATGCTTACATTGCAAAAAATGTGTAAATGGGAGTAAGATGATGGCGATAACCATATTCGTAAACTTAAAACTAAAGCTACGAGGCTTCCAAACGCGCCCTGGTCTAAGAAGAAGCCCACAAAAAACTTAACCGGGTGTTCTTTAATGTTATCGCCAGCTCATATTGTAATTTTAAATTATTAGAATGAACCATAATTCACGCTCAAGCTTTTTTATCGGTTACCTTATCTTTTATATGATAATGGAACTTTCCTATAAGCTGAAGTTGAATTAATACAAACTTTGAACTTTTCAAAAAACAGAATACTCCAAGATGACAACAAGATGTAAGGATATAAGTTTTATGCTACTGATGATTGAAAATTGGATTCAGTTCCAATCACCTCATGATTTGCAGCCCTAACAAAAGTCCACATCGCATCTCTTGCAAGTTGCAACCCTATTAGTGTAGGACGCGCAAGACCCTACTTTTTCGCTATTTTCATTCAACCACCGTACAGTTATTCAGCGACCAGTGTTACTGACACAATGCAAGGTTAACTTGGGGTGGACGCCCGCGCAACTCGTCTCTGAACACTTAAAAGGACATTTAACGCTTTATCGGCGCGACAAATCAAACAGAGTGGAGTCACAAGCCAAAATCCATTACCAATGCGCCCTGCCGTGGAAATAGGGTTTTTCAACTTTTAACTATTTCCTAGTTAATAAAATGCACGCATATCAGAATTGTATCCTCGTGCCGTATGTTAAACTCTTTTCCCTGTAGGTATTGACGTTCGCATTATATGTGATTGGCAAGTGGTGATCCTTGAAAAATTTCATTTATTTAGAAGATTATATGATATACTTTGTATTTATTTATATAACAATAACTTGGCAACAAATTATACAAAGGCAATAAAATACCGGATATTATAATAAACAAAATAAAATAAACAGAAATATATCGCTACTCGTATATATATAATTCTACTATAGGTCCAGCCTAATAACTTTTAACTCCATCAAGATTCGAGGTGCGGCAAGACACATAACTTCAACGCGATGGAATCTAACGAGGTTCCCTTGTCAATGGATGCAGATCACAATCGAAGGTAGTCTTTGTTCTTTATTTTCCGTCGTACATCAACTAGTTTAGTCACCGACCGCCAACTCCGGTCGTCCACTCCTCCTGGGGCCACTGCACGGACTCGATTATTTTTACTCCTTCTCTCCATTCTAGAATGCTCGCATCCCGCGCATAAGTCTTTCTTCCTTTTATTTTTATTTCTAGTGCGAAGGTGATCGAAGCGACGAGGGCAATGTATTCTAGGCTTTTACCCTTTTGATAAAGCAGGTGTTGCACAATATTCAAGAGGATTCCTGGAGTTTCTTGCGTGCACGTGAATCATTAAACTATTTTTAGAAGCGAAGACTTGATTCTAGATAGAATGCTGTCTAGTAGATTAATGTCCGAGACTATTTATAGAATAAGATATTGTAAGATTGTCCTTGTAACATTTTCAACTTAGTAGGAAAATATATTCTACGCAAAGGCATATATATGCATATGCTCATGATTATCACATATTTTTTCCTTTAGGTAATGTTTTACATGCAAACTATGTTTTTGCACTTCCATTTTAGTCTTTACTCAGTATGTAAGTACAACGAAATAGCTATTACTGTAATACGACTATTTTTTAGTTAAGGGAAAGGGGAAGTATTAAATAGATGTAATAAAATAAAATTTACTACCCAACCAAAACCTCAAGTGTTGAAAAAATATGAGTTACTCAAACGGAGGGCATTCGAGCGGTAGTGAAAAAAACGAAAAAATAATCAGTCAATATTTTATATTAAAAACTTTGAATTATGTTTGACGGCCGATTTGCGCAGTTTGCAGCGACCCTGCCTTCTGAGCCCAAGGCTGGGTTCGATTCCCACTGCTGGAAAATGTTTGAATGATGAGCATGAATGTTTTTCAGTGTCTGGGTGTTTATATGTATATTCTAAGTATTATATAATTCATAAAAATATTCATCAGGCATCTTAGTACCCATAACACAAGCTACGCTTGCGGCTGGATGGCGATGTGTGTATTGTCGTAGTATATTTATTTATTTATTTTATGTTATTTCAGAGGTACCGCGGAAAAACAGAGTATTAAGACGTGGTACATTTGCCATATAGGTGTGATCACTTAAGAAGAAAAGTATATATTGAGCCACCTTACTAGATGGATATATGCGCTTTTGTTTTTAAACTAAGAAAGTTTTTAAGTCATCAAAATATCTAAAAGTACACATGCAATGGACTTGCTAAAGGATAACTTAAATCTTCCAGGTTTTCTATAGATCGTAGGAAATCTTTAACTTTAAATAACTAAGTAGTACTTGCACTGAGTATAATTAATGCGAAAATATGTTTGTGTGATTGTTGGTATATCCTTGCTTCACGCAGCGAGAGAGTAACAGATTGACGTGAATTTTCATAGCAATACCTACATATTATTTCATAAAAGATTATTTTAAGGTTGTAAAAACATAATTAACTTTATATTCACAAAAATGCACAGTAGGTACCTATAGGGTAGAGCTATAGCGTTTCTCTGTTCTACACGCTTTTAAAACATTAATGGGGAAACGGGGATAGTAAATAGGAGGGCAGGGCAATCCCCGGGCACTCCTTGTAAAGATATATCTAACTTAGTTATAATATTGTAATGCATCAGTGCTAATTATAAAAATCATTTACGCCATGCATTTAACATACTCCTACAATTTACCTGTGAACGTTCATTGAATATTTAACAAGTTCTATCGGCTTTGTCGTGAGCATAAATAATCAAGAATTGAGGTCAAATCTCGCGGACAGCTTATATACGCACGAAGTGCTGCGATGCCTTAACAATGTAGTTTAATATTTGGACAGTGAAGTGGTTTTAAAATGAATGATATGCTGTGCCGACATTTTAATTTTTGCTATGTCTCTAAGAATTTGACTGGAAAATACATGCATACGAAGCACTAGCTGGTACCGACGCTAATTAAACTATATTTCAAAATAGCTTTAATTGCTTTTTTCTCGTAAACATTTGAAGATTTTATCTCATACTAGCTGGTCGACTTCGTCTGCATTCGATTTTGTTTTTGGATGTGGCATTCAATTTAGTTGTAGTTCTAAAAAAAATTATAGTATTCAGTATCGCTAAGCCTAAAATGAGGGGTTTGCTGCTGTCCGCTGATTTTACTTACGCATCTGTACATAAAATCGACTTTTATTTTTACTTTTACTGCCTATTTGGTCGTTTTAAATGTTTGGTTACGATCTGACAAAGATCTTTGAAATAGAAGGAATTTGGAACTCCTCGACTTACGAAGGCAATCGCTCAAAATAAGTGCTATAGTAGTAAACAGAAAGCTGTAACTAACCATGCTACTCCAAGGTAAGTTTGCGGGCATTAACAATTATTATCGCGGTTAGTGAAAATAGCGGAGACCGATTGACTCACGTGCTCTAGCGGAACAGGGTTGGAATTTCTTAACAGTAAATCAAAACAATTTTTTGTCCGACCGGGAATCGAACTTGGAACCCACGAATACGTAGTCGTTGACACGACTAGATTAACGGGAGCGAGGCAGCTTTAATTTAGTTGTTTTTTATTCGTGGTATTCAAATCGCATTATTATTACGTGGCACCTACAACACGTGAATAACTGCTAAAAGTTTTCTCGCAGGTACAGCATTCAAAGTTACAGTGCTCTGTTGTTGCTTGTATTACTTACTCGTGACATTTCAAAGTGGTCTAAATAAAACTGAACCGACTGGGAACTGAACACTAACAAAGCCTTGTTACATATCAAGGCTAGCGGTACACTTCGTTTTGTTTTGTTTGTTGACAAGAATGTTTTTTATTAACTGGCTTTACCGCTCTGGGCTCTAGTCCTTTTAAGCCTTTGACAAGACTGCAGGATTTAGTACTACAAAATAACCGCATAGTACTTAAAGCAGTCTGTAGTATTCCTGCAAACTCGTACATCTTAAGTGGGAGGTGCTGGGTCCCAACCCCAGTGCGGGCAATTTGGATTTGGAGTTTTTATTGTTTCTGATGTTTTTTCTAGTCTGGTCAGGTGGCCCTCCCACCTGACCAGAGGGTGAAAAATGGCTCCTGCCCATTCTGGTCGTGATTGCAATCAAGGGCTATAGGCACAGACTTATGATCTAGCCTTGTTTAAAATCTAAAAGCACCTAATAAAAATTAATATTATCGATAATAATTTTGTATAACACACAATAACTTAATTGTGAAGGGAAAAGATCGAGAAAAAATATACATCGAGTTTCAAATTAATTTGGCTAATTTTTTTTGGCTCTGTAAATAATAATTACAGAGCCAAAAAAAAATATTTTATGATGTAAGATGTACGATGTACGATGGCGCAATTCGATCAATTTCTTTAGTTAAGCCACGTTAGTTAAAAGTCGCTAACAAGATGGATGTTCGACTTTGGAGATTCGGATTTGACCTTTACCGTTCGTCAAGCCGTTGCTCTCGGTTATGATCACTATCAATGGATAATTAATAATCGTCAATTGAGACCCGAATCAGAAAACCGGCATCGCCCTAAGAACTGGTTGTTAAGTACATAGATTGACACTTGAGAGCCTGTTCTAATATCCATATCGGTTTGTTAATACGGACCTAAGCAATTGCAGCACGAGAAGAAAATCCGCCATTCCACTTTGTAGAGCAGAGTGGTGGGTATCTATAAGTTTTATGACTCTCTCATATGATGGTAATAATATTTAGTTGAGTGGGTAAGAGCATCCCCAAAAAAATCGGTTTCCCTATTATACTATATACTATACTACATACTATAAGAAAAAAGTCTTAGAAATTCATGGATTTATTTTAAAAAATGGCTCTGCCCAAACTTAATTGTTAGAAATGGAACATTAAGGATTGTGCTAAATTAATTTAAATTGAATTTGAGTTTTAGTTTGAACTTCATGTTATTAACATTAAACAACATGTTTGCCCTATTATTTCAGATCCTGGTACCTGGGATAGATTCCCGCTGGGGGCCAAATAGGAAGCTGATTATATATGTGCAAGTGTTCGTAAGTAAACTAAATAAATAAAACATATCATTCAAAAGCCCCGCAAGCGGAGGGTGTTTTTTTTACTTATAAATTTTTAATAGTGTTTTTTTAATTTTTGTAAGATTTGTTAAGAATTAAAAAAAAAATGTAAATCAATAAATGATAGAATATAATTGCAAATAATAATAAACAAACCAGGTGTAAGTAAGAATGGCGCACTGAGGATTCCGATCCTTGTACCTTGGATTCCGTTCCGTACTTTGGTTGTAGCGTTACTATGCGATACCGCTTCGAAACCGAATAGGGGTATGGGTGTAATATATCTGCGACACCCCGAACAGGTTAGCACGCTGTCATCTCTTACCCCAGGTGAGATAGCAGACAAGGGCTAACTTGTATAAAACGGACAGACAGATAACGAAATAATCATATAAGGATTTTCTAACCCTAAAAAGAAATCAGCTCACGTTTATTTGATGAACGCGTAGTTTAAATAGTAAATTTGCAACGATTAAGTATCAACGCCATAATCTTAAGATATTCATTTGTTTTAATTTGAATTTGACACTTTTATTATAGCTTGTGCTTCTAACATCGTTAAACTTATTATAGTTGTTAAACGCTCTAAGCCTCCTAAACCTCTGTTACATTGCAAGCTAAATATCATGAATTTTGTGTCATTATTTATACTAAGCTAGAAAACCGGATTGAATCGAAATATTATATTATTAACAACTAACACCTTGTTAAATCACCCGCTTAAATGGTACTTTAATATACACAATGACACATGTAATCCAAGTCTATCAAAAAATTGTTCAGGAGTCAGAGCATGACAAAGGTCAACGCGACGGAGGGGTTACGGTATGAACTGTAATCCTATAAATATCCAACGAGTCCCTTTGTCACTGAGACTTTGTTGACAACATCAAATACTCAATCAATAACCTAAGAATGCCTCCAGACAACCCACACCCAATTCCAATTTCTTAATATTTAAAAATAGATAAATTAAGAAAAAAAATTGTATTGCAAATAAATATAAGCGGGCATTTTATATCACGCTAACAAAGTGTTCAAACTTATGAGTTATAGGAAAATTCTTAAATAAGTCGTACAAATTTAAATGTCTCTCTCTGTAATTCTTAATTGTCTCTCTGTAATTTATTCTCACATTGATTGCAAATATTTAATTTGGTAACTAACTAACTTAACTAAAGATATCAAAAATCACCATTAAGTGATATACATATGCTAGAATTCTAATGAATACCTATTTATCAACGTCGTTTTGACTGCCACAATGATTTGCACCGGTATGTTTGGCCCACTAACCTCTACGGACTTTCTCTCTCGTCAAAATTAACTAAAAAGTACACGAATAGGTCTATATCTAGTTGTCTATTACTTTTATTATGGTAGATTGTCGCCATTTATGGTGGTATTTTAACTTTTTTCACTAAACCTTGAGCAACTATCCGTAATTAACTTATCGCCTTAGAATAATATTCGGCTTTACGTGTCGGTTAAGATAGAGCGAACGAGAAAAACCAAAATCCTGACGGAATAAGATACAATTTGTTTATTATATTTTTAAAACCGGCTTATAAGGTGTTTCAAATGTCAAGTCTGTCTATTTGTAGTGACTCTACCAACGCTTCGGAAAGCGGATTATACCGAGAAGTAGCAAGAAAGAAACTTGGCAGTTGCTCTTTTCCAACTTAATTTTACAATACTTTTACAATCTTGTGTGAGATGAAGCGGCCTGTTTCCAAGCTACCTAGTCATTATGAAATTCATTAATTGTATTGCAACCTTGATGTATTAAAAATAATAATAAATAATATATATCGAACAGTTCTTTTCTGAGATGGACCTATAGTTTTTGTATCAGCCAGCTTTGCCACATACAAAGATCTCTTAACTAAGGCAGATTTTTTGATGAAAGAATCCTAGAGCAAGGACCTAATAATCTTAATCCAACCAAAAATCAATACTTATCTTAATACCAGTTTTTAAAGAAAGACACCTTTAAGATTCATAGGTAACTCTTTTTATCATAGGCCTCCCATAGAAAATATAGGGGTTTTTTGGATATGAAGTACGCTAAATCCCTCTCCGGCCTATCGATTATGTCTATGCAAAAAAACACGTCAATCCATCTCTGTTGCTGCATGAAAGGGAGACAAACAAAAAAAACTAACAAACACTTTCGCATTTATCGATAGGAATTGAATCCAATCTATTAGGCCCATTCCCTTTAAATGTTAGTTTGGTAAAGTCGAAATTGTAGAAGGCGGCGGCAACGCCATGTTTACAAACAAAGAGAGCAACGCACGCCAAGTAGGTTAGCAGCAACCGTGCGCCCGCGCCGCGCCGTATTGCGCGGGTCGTGGTCTCGGTTCGACCACCTCCGAAACTTGGCTACACAATCTCGGACATACACACGACATTTTATTGCTTCCAAATGTTAATGCAAATAATACGACACTGGATTTTGCAATCGTTATACCGTATTTCGTACGCCTCGCATTGCCAAAAAGCCTAGCAAGATTTATACCTACTTGCAAACGTGTGGAGTCGATAAAGTGCTCAAATGACAATGGGCGGGGCACGTAGCTTGGAGGACCGACACTTTATGTTAGGAGTGCCATAATGCACGGGTAATAGCAGCGGTGGTAGACCTCCTATGGGTTCACAGATAAGTCAGAATAGTTGCAGGAAATCCTTAGACACAAGTGAGTGAGTATATGAGCGTTGAGGACCAAAGTTTAAAATCCCTACAAAATACCTTTGCCCAGAGGTAGACGTTCATGTCGGATAGTTTTTTGAACATAACTTGTGCATAAAAACAAATCTTTCGTTTGTCAAGAACTAAGTGAATAGCATGCAAAATTACCATAGATTCAACTTAACTTAAATTTAAATATTTATATTACATAATAATGCTATAATATTTGTACGCATTAAAATATGTAATAAAAATGTAAGCGAGGTTTTGGTAAATGATAATATGATCTCCCTTGGTGAAATCGATACAACGACCGCACAGTCACCGCGGCGGAAGAAAGTTCCTACCGATTTGCATAGCGTTCAACTAACGATCGGCGAACAACTATCCCGCGCCCGCGACTCTCGGCGATGACCCACTTAGACATATTTTATAGTTTATTGTCGCGAACCCATTTCCGTGGGTGCACGACCACGAATCGCTCGGCCTGCAGCGACACACTTCTCGAGCCGAAAGTTTCACCGATAGAGAAACCTACAATGTCTAATAGCACAGACATCCGTTTATGCAGATTTCCAGAGCAAGACTTCATAGATGGCGACCTAAATAAGAAGGTTACAAAGCGAAATAACAGACGGAGAGAGGCGGTTCATTTTGTATGTCGGCGATATTATAAAGTCTCCTTTATCTATCCGTGTCGAAAGCGACGTAATCCATTAAGAATAGCTGTTCTATTGTGAGACTTAATAAAATAAGTCGAATGCCAATTGCCAATAGGAAGTTGGAGTGAAATGATTGATAACAGTGTCATCTCGTTTTCATTGCAAATAACAGCCGGCAAGAAAAACTTGCACTGGTGTTACGTTAGAAAGCGTAGACATTTCACCATAAAGCCTAGAAAGTGTACATAGGAAGAAAGTGAAGAAGTAGGGGAAAAAATGTGCAATACGAGTGCATCGAGTAGCGAAAACGTATCTGCAGCGGCGTCTGAGACAATACTCGCTCCAAATCCGAGGTTTCCAGTTCGATCGCCGTTACTTTTTCTCCCTAGAAGAGGCGAATCACGAGATTGCTTGCACACGTTTCTCGATGCACATGTATACTTAGTTCTCATTTATATCATTGCGCTCATTTTTACTTTCTTTTCCGTTCGCTCTTGTTTAGTATCTCGGCGCGTTTCAAAAGTTTTTGTGCATATCGAATGTGTGAATAAAAGAGAAATTTGTCTCGTGATGTCGATAAACTGCGTGAGAATATTTCTATTTTAAAGCGACGATCAGAGTCATATGGTACATATTGACGTATCAATATATGCTTTATATTCGTTAAATATTATTTATGTGATGCAGGAATCATTTGAGTGCTACTTGTATATCTTGATAATTTCGTACATTGATTCTACTTCGACCTATTATTCCTTCTTATTTTCGTTAATGCTTTTTAGTCCAATCATAACATAGTAATATAAATAAATAGGTGTTCTTCTTTCCATACAAAAGTGATTTATGGCTTTTTAATAGGGCACATCAACTTCTGTTAGTCAACTTACTTTACAGTGATAGATTACCAGTGTTCGATACTCGTTATCATAGTCTTAATCCGTCTTATCAAAGCAGAAAAAAGGTAAATCATAATGGTATTGGTTTATTACTATATTTTGTTAGACCTATAACTGAAGCCAAATCAACCATTTCACATTATTTACATGTGTAATTTTTAATCATTCGCAATCATTATGTACTACTTACTACATATATGTATAACTTTTTTTTTTATAAATATACTACGACAATACACACATCGCCATCTAGTCCCAAAGTAAGCATAGCTTGTGGTATGGGTACTAAGATAACTGATGAATAGTTTTTATGCATAATATACATAAATACTTATAATATATATATATAAACACCCAGACACAGAGAAACATTCATGTTCATCACACTAATATTGTCCACTTGTGGGAATCGAACCCACATACTTGGACTCAGAAAACAGGGTCGCTGCCTACTGCGCCAATCGGCCGTCGAAACTCTACGTTTTCTGCTAGTAGGTTTTCATACCAAGATTACCTGAAAGTGAAAAGGAAACAGCATTATGTTAAATAAATCGTACTTACAAGCGACACGCGTAACGCGTTTTGCTCACGAGCCGTGGCAAAGTCGCGGATGCACGCAGAATTCGTTCGAGAAGATTTATCACGACTGCCCACCCGTTTCCTTGCGTTAAATACCAATGAGTGCCTATTACCGACGAACAAAAAACTTACTCTCGTATATTTGATATTTTAACGACAGTTTCATATGTGTCAGTTCCGTTAAATAGTTAGGATGGTAACATGCGAGCTGCTGTTGTATCCCCGAGAGAAATTATAAATATTGACGATCCAGCACGACATCTGCGCACATGAAATTAAATCGTAGTGTTTTAAAACATTAACGTGCGTAGGTTTTGAAGCTAAATTCTCCATTAGAAATTAATAAAACATGACTTAATTTAATTAGATGGTATGCTACTACTAGCAGCATTGGCCGAAATTAAACTCCGGGCTCGGGAATTAGTATAACTTGTTATACTAAACCTAATCAGCCATTTTGTAGTAACGCTGTGTGCACCGAATAGTGGCTCGCTGAATAAAAAAACATTGTAGAGTATCTTATTTTATAAATAATTAAGTAAATGAAATTATAAGATCTCGTCTCAGAAAGGGCGATTCTCCCAATCGGACTTTCTAGTTTCATTAAACTGCGGCATCCAGGTTTAATCATCTTTTACTCGTTTATTCATTGAATATCAATAAAACAAAAATTAAGTGGATAATTTATTAAACTATCCAAGGTCAGATGTTTTCCCTGGCGCCACGTTGAGCCCTGTGAATAAGAAGAGGTCCCGTGTTCTATTCCTGGCAGGAGCAATACAGAATTTTAAAAAAACATGTTTTCTGATTTCCTAACTTATTATGGCCCGTAAAGTATTAACTTAAATTAAGTTAATACTTTACGGGCCATATTAACTGCTCACTATAAAACATAATTAAGCGTTATTAGGCGATAAAGAAATTTAGTTTTACAGTTTAAATTTCTCACAGGTTAGGAAAATGTCAACTTTACAAAAATAAATACTAAATTATACATAGGTACATCATATTATGGTTAATTATTTGCCCGCGACTCCGGATAAATTTAAATTACATAATACTTTTATCAATTCATATTGTAATTTATTCATAGCACAAATATTGATTGTGGCCCGTTAAATATTTAATTATAGTCTTAATAGTAGCCTTAAAATCTGTTATTTCATAATTTTCCCACTCTATACACGTTACTACAATTACAACGAGTTAACTTGATAAGTAACACTAGGGGTTCAGAGCGCAGGGAACGAGTAAGACATTGGGAAAGCCGTTGCTAAGTGACGACGTTGAGAGAAAGAGTGTAAAGGAGAAAGATGGGCATTTCACCGCGCGGGGTCAACGCGCTCGCTGTACTGTCGCTGATTGTGCCCCAATTGTTGTATGTGGGTCTAGGCCGGCGTTCGTCGACCTGCGTGACACACTTAGCTGCGCCTGCGCACGATCGCGGTGCTTTCACGCCCCAAGCGGGGGTGGGGAGTACACTACGAGCAGAAAGCTAAGAAAAGTGTACACAACGCATGGGGCAGTCCACGCTGCATGAACAAATACCTTTCTATGTGCAACCATTAGTGTCGCTTTTACATGCTTTTATTGAACTCGACCTTTTTGTTAGTGGTGGCGGTTGATTCTGTTGTACACAAATCTACTGTTGCAACTAAATATACTAGTCTAAAAGTAAAGCTGTTCTTCTCTCGCTGTTTCCTCTGGAAAAGGAAATAATTATTTTGAATAAAGTTTAGCTTAGAGACTTATACACAGTAAATTGGGGCCAGCGTATGAGAATTTTGAACCAGTGACCCCAAACCAATTTAACAGTATTGTTAAAGTTTTGATTGGATGACAATATATGATAGTGACATGATATCTTATGCAACCTAATGATATGGGTATGTACTTATATGCATTCACCAAATGAAAGAGTATTTTCAGAACAATACGATAAGCATAATATTTTATAAAATTGTTTCTTTTTTTGATTTAATCACATTTTTAATAAAGTCGTTTTATAAATGAGATACTTTGACATGTCAACATTGACCTGTGGCACATTTTGCCCTAATTTTTTATTATTAAACAATTTTTTACGGTGGTACGTCCGCAATACCCTCATTTATTTCCTTCACAAATTTTTAATAATGATCAAGTTTTTGTACCAATTAGGCATACCCAAAGTTGGATGACTCATCCATTCCTTATAAAGTGCAGCGGTAATTTAGATCTCGTCATTATATTATATTGCAGATAATGTTGGCTATTCGCATGCAAAAGTAACATAAATGTTAAGCAGCACAAAATAAGATTAATATCTTATTTTGTACACAATTCAGTTTATCAAGCATAGATTATTTTATGCCACCACAAAGCCCACTTTGTTCTTCGATCAATATCCCATAATCAGACGCGCGAACCTCTCTCAAACGGGAGGTGTTTCCCATAATCACCACGTTGGGCAGACGGGTTGGTGAACGTAGCAAATGGTAGTAGTAACACAGAGTACCCTACAGTTCTCCACAATATTCCCTTAGTTGCCACTTACGACACCCGTAATAAGGGGAGGGGTGGTGACAACTGTATTCTGATCAGCCGTTACTACGCTGCACTTCACTCTTATCGTTGTTTTCATATTTCTTACAAATGAAGCTTATGCTATCTAAACAGCTCTTTTGAAACTTTATCAATAGTAATAATCTTTTGCAACGCCATCTTTCATATCCTGTTTCAAATCATATTACAACCAGTGGAATTAATGGATTTTAGTACATTGCAAAGCCTTATAAATTTTTATACCCTACGACACATCACCATCTAGCCCCAAAGTAAGCGTAGCTTGTGTTATGGGTACTGAGATGAATATTTTTATGAATAATGTACATAAATACTTATAATATACGTATAAACACCCAGACACTTACACAGAAAAATATTCATGCTCATCACACAAACATTATCCAGTTGTGGGAATCGAACCCACGGCCTTGGACTCAGAAAGCAGGATCGCTGCAAACTGCGCCAATCAGCCGTCGTACGTACGACGTACTTTACTTTAGCAATACTTTACTGTAGGTTACAGGTATTGTATTAAAGCGTGGTGTGAATGATATGTTGTTGTTTCGTTTCTCCACTATTTTTTTTGAGGCAAAGGAAGAAATATTGAAAATATTTCCATTTCTTCCTTTGCCTCATAATAATTTCTGGATGATTACTTTTCTTCTTACCTACTTATTATTGGTTAAATTCTTGAGTTATGGTATGATAATTATCTACTTTCCGATTAGAATGAATATATAAATGCGAAGGAGATTTTTGTCATTTTCATCGAGATATCAAATAAAAATACTCAGTTTTACGTACAAATTATGCAGTTTCATTTGTGTCTTCCACTGTACTACGACCTTGACTGCTTACTTTAACATGCAACCAAATTTTTTGTAAATAAACGCTGTAGGTATAACATGAGTATATATTTTAGATGTATTTAATGAGTTTAGTTGTATTGTTAGTTGGAGTTAAGTGTTTCTATGCAATGTTACTTAAACGAAAAACGTGATATTCAATACATGCCTACATACATATAGATAGTTACGAAGCAACCGACGTAGTTAAGTATTGATATTTGTATTTTTTTAACTCCGAACAATTATTAAAAAAAGAGCAAAAGTGTTATACCTTTGAGGTTCAGAAGACATAAGACATTATGAGGGTGAGTTTCAATAAAGCTTAATTTTGATTACATCGTTTTTCTGCCTTTCATGTATAATGGACTTAATGGGTAAAGGAATTATAAAATTTTAAAATTTTTCATTCAAGCAGTGGGAAGGCAGTCTTAACGTTATATTTGAAAGAAATACGAACTTCTTATGAGTCTTCGGAGACAGAAGTAGTACTTAATATTGCTCTTTAAAGGCGGCGCCAGCCATTAATTGATACCATATTTTTACCAACCCGTCATAAATCAATTGGCTGATGTTTGGTCCGATATAATATCGGTTTACCATAGTTAGTTAATGCAAAACTCTGTAATACCTTCTGTAAATATTACTTTCGCCCTCGCAAAATACCTAGTTAAGATTCATTTAAAATTGATCAGTGGACATAATAAAAACTAAACTATACTATTATAGTTTCATTATTTTCTATTGTTTTCTTATCGTTCTCTTTTCTCTTCCTGTTATACCTGCAATGCTTTCAGGTTTATTTGCTATTCTTCTTTTTGGACACGTTATTTTTGCGTTTCTTAAGTTTTTTTTTGTAAATACTTTTACCAATATAAATTTAAGTCAGATTAAGAAATTAATTTTAATATAATATTTGTTAGAAAGAGATATTTTTAATAAAGCGATTTAAATGACTTAAAAAAATTGAAATACTTATTTTTGATTATTTTCTGAAATGACCGAGATCATTACTATCCATCCAGCCTATCCATGATATCCTAGTACTGGTATCATGTATGCTGCGACGATTTTTATAAAAAAAATTCAAGACGGAACAAAAAAGTTTGCATTCGTGATGTAGGTATAAGACTTCGCGGGATAATTTAGTTATAATTGCCGCTACATATTATATACTTTGCATATGAACCTACGCTAAGAATATACTAGCGTTGATTATACTTGTAAAGATTTGACTGGTTAATCATTGTGTTAAAAGGTTTATGGGATGAATCCGTGGTAACGATCGGGAATGCCGCTTAATTAAGCGCAGTGGGCCAGCTATTGAAACTAATACATATCTACGAGATAAGCGTAACTCGTTAGCTTCGGGAGAACAAGGTCGGGTGATCTGGAGCAAGGTCAGAACGAGCACTCTTCGAGTGCTAGCACGACCTTTGAATTTATTATCGTCCCGATCACAATGTATACACAGCTTAAAAAAAGCGGTACACTCACTGAATAAGACTTACGACATCCTTGTGCTGTTTAATTGAACTGTAAATGAATTATGATTACTCTGAAAATGAATGAAATAAGCTTTTTTCAAATGACATAGTGCAACTAGTTTATGATTCCCAAAACGTTGTATTTGTGCTGTAATTATAACTTCTGTAAAGTATCAAATCTGAATATTTTGTTTTAAGTTTTAACTTCAATTTATTTAGTTTCAATCAGTAATACATTTTTTAATGTTATGAGCACATTGTTAGTGCTGTCCGATTTGCATTTCATTTTTAAATGATTACTATTGAGATGAGAAAGATTTTGCCCAAACTCTAACTAGTCCTGTGCAAAACGTCAAAATTTTTAAAAACACTTTTTTGGCACTTACTTTATAAGGAGATAGGCTTAATCATATTTCATCAATTTAATTTCAAAAATAATTATTTATTTATAATTGTGATTAATAAAACAGATTGTTCCTTTTTTTATTATTTTCTTGCTGTCTTAGGTTACACGTACCTGTGTTGTGAGCACGTCATTTTTATTCTTAGTCGTAGCTTTCGCAATCCATGCAATAAATTTAGGATAGAACTATGCGCGCCTTTTTTCGGAAGCGAATTTTGCATTTATGTAGCTCTTCATTTCTTCGTTAGTATAATCATAGTTAGTTCAACACTGTTGAAAAGAAGGCTTGAATACAATATGTACATTTAGCATCAATTGTAACTCGTACATAGTGTATTTCTGGTTTTAATACCCCTCCAACCCATCATTGAAACCGAATTATGGCCACATTGTACCAGTGAAACTAGTTGAGAAGCGTATCTAGAACTTTGAACATGAACTTGAGTTATTCAAATATTATCTAGTCGTATTGTGTCAAAATATATCTAGTCGGTAAATATCTGCGACCCTATATACTTTTCTTATAAATTACAAGTCCTTAGTCATGTTTTAATATCCGCAAAATATTTCTGGGTTCTATATTCATTTTCTTGGATAAAACCTGTTGCTTACGGACAGGATTTCTTCAGATTCTTTGCTTCATCACTTTGATCGCCTATTTATTTCGTATACTACTAGAACAGCCAGATCTTTTTCTGTGCCAAATATTCATAGTTATTTATTATTTGGTATTAGTCTACATAGTTTAGTAAAATTAAATAACATCATATTTAATTATACTTGTTAAGAGCCCAGTTCACAAACATTTCGGTTCTCTTAAACACAGCTCTCCGTTTTAACACTGATATACATTTGAATTTGGAATCTATCATTGACTATATAACAATGATAGATTCTAAATTCAAATGTAGCTATTTACTATATTTGAATTTGAAATAAATATATTATAAGGGAAACAGCGTAAGAGCACTTGCTTAAAGTTCTCTTCATTTTAAACACGAATAAAAATAATTATGTAATAAGAGTATGGAGAATAAATGTCCACGTGTCCATTCATTTCTGTATATAAGTAATTAATAAAAAAAGATCCCAATTTATCAGCTGATTTCGTTGAATGTACATTGTATTTAACCTTATAATTTATTTCTTAAATGAAATGAAATGAAATGAAATGAAATGAAATGAAATGAAATGAAATATTTATTTTGCTAAATATGGGTTAATTATTGGTGTTTAGGATATAAAGTTCCAACATATTCTGTTAATACATTAACATGCAAAATTTAGACATTAAGATTTGGTTTAGACATTAAGTCATCTTAATATTAATCTTATTTGTTTTCAATTATATAAAATAATGTTCTGAGATTTATAGTGTAAATTAAACATAATAATAGAATTCCATACCAGACATAATCGGAACATACATAAATGTATAAACTCTACGACACATAAATCGTTCGCTTTACAAGAAAACATTGTATTATAATGAGTAGTAGGTATGTTTTTATTACACTGTTGCTTTAAGAGTAACTCAACAACAACATATCACTTTGGTATGTGATTTTATTTTTATTTGTATTTATTGTACCTTTTCTTTTATGTGCATAAATTTATATATGCGTCATTAATCATTTCAGTATCACTAATATTATAATTAACTATTAATTATCCGCTACTTCGTCCGCATACAACTTTTGATCAGTTTCACAGAGAAACTTTCGGCTATTCTACAAAATATACTCCGACACACATAAACATTTACAAATAAACAGATAAAGCCTTGCCTTTAAAACTTCCTTCAAGCGGCGGATAAGTTAAAGTGAGCATAGAGTTCGGTCCACCTGAAAGCGAGGAGAAAGTAATCCCAGCAATCCCTACTAATATTATAAATGTGAATGTAAGTTTGTTTGTTACGCTTTCACGCAAAAATTACTTAACCGATCCTCATGAAACTTTGCACACATATTTTTGGAAGTGTAAGAAGTAATATAGAATACTTTTTATTCCGACATTAAGCTCGGTTTCTTTGGGGGAGGGAGTTGAAGTGTTGATTTTACGCCATAACTCGGACAAATTATAACCTATTTAAATAATTATTTTAGTACTATGGAGGTTATGATATGTGTTTAATTTTGCCCAAACTGTATTTGGAGATAGAGGACAGAACTTCTCAGCGGACAGCAGCAAACCCCTCATTTAATGCTTAGCAATACTGAATACTTTAAATTTTTTTAGAACTACAACTAAATTTAATGCCACATCAAAAAACTAAATCAAACGCTGACGAAGTCGCTAGCTAGTCGACGAAACAGCTAGTTAAGAATAATTTAAAAATGTTTCTTAGTAAAAAAGGAAGACAGCTCAATTCTGTCAATCAGACCCTTCTGAAAAGTTATATGTGACCGGTCTGATCCGCGGCATTAGATTTTTTACTAAAAAAGTCCCACAAACATACTCACCATAAATTCTAAGAACATTAATTACCTACGCCTCCTTTATGCGCGGTATTGTATAAATATTATTGTACCCACGAGTATTGCGAGCCCTACAATTTATAATAAATGCATGTAATTCAAAAATTAACTACTATGCGAAGGCTTAGCCGGAGCAGCCACAACGAGTTACTCACAAACAAAACCGACCGAAGACAAAAATAAACTGTCATGATAATTGATAGCCGCATTCGCAGCGTTCACAATTAAATGGGAAGGTATCATAGATATTAAATACGTAAGATATGCAACAGGAAAATCAACGGACAAACCTTCAACCTTATAGTTATACACATTTAATTATCTCAGTCGGACCGTGACGCCAACCAAGGCTATCTAACAGGGCTGCAGTAGTCAAATACTGCAGAATCATGCCGAGATGACAACCTTTTCAGCAGAAGTACCGTGTCTTAAGTACGCGAATAGCTAATGTTTGCTTCGTAGTTTTGGGTGCTATTTTTTTTTAGCTTTAATAAATCAACTGAGTATGTTTTTTATTATTTTTACTAAATGGTACTCTCCAAAACGGAGCTTTGTCTTGTTTTATAGTACTCTACGAAGACTTGCTCCTAGTTTTGGAAATAGTGCGGCAGAACGTGAGGTCCAACATTTTTGGGTAATAAAGTTAATCAATCACCAATCTCAAAACAACCTGCTTGTGTAAATAGGTATTAAGTATATTTTAGTGGTTAAATTTATGACGTTACCTATTTCTATTTACTTTTTGTTGTACATCATTTCATATGCATTAAAGTACAAGAATGTCTGACCACGTGGTATCGGCAAAATCAATTGACGGGCTTAAAATCAGTGATTCACTTTTAATGATGTTTCCCGGAAAAAAGGTAGCACTATTTTAAGTGTTAAATTCAATAAGTGGTCAATAAATGTTTTAAGATTTATGTAGAGCATTGGCACCAATGTTTATCTTCGGTTTTTTTATATCAATGCCAGGGACAAATAAGAACAGGTGCTTGAGATATATTTCAACGAAACGTGAGAGCGTTCTGCGAACCTGTTGTGCATCCTTAGATAGTGAAACGAATCTCGCGTGACGTCATACAGGATCTTGGAATGAATGGATGTATTATCCAGAACATTGATGCAGCAACGATACAAATATTGTATCGTTTTCCTCTAACTAAAGTATCGTTCTGATTCGTGAAAAAACAAATTGTTCACGTCCGATAGTGAGCTTATTGCTGCACAACCTGGAAGGATGTGAAAAATGCTTATTAGTAGTAGCGCTTTTTGGGACAGAGCTCGAACAGGGAAGTACTACCATCATGCTTATTTCTGTCAAAGCAACATTGTTACAATGTTGCGTTCCGGTCCGAAGGTCATGGTTGTCGGTGAATTTATAGGTAAATGAGGCTTAACACCTATACCTTAGGTTGATGCACACAAGGCGATACGTTGTAACTTGCATCTGTTTGTAGGCGACTGTTACCCTCTTACCATCAGGTGCCATCTGCTTGGTCCGCCAATGATTACAATAAAAAATATAGCTTACTGTCTCACCTGTCTTACTTTCTACAGTACTTTATAGTGGTGAGTGCTGTGGTTTTATGAGTTGGAGATCCCATGTTTGATAGCTAGCAGGGGCAGTTACGGAATTAATAGTATCTCTGTAATCTATGGTCTGCTCTAGTGGGTGGCTACTACAGTGGCCTATCACCCTACTCGAAAATGCCGCCAATCGATTTAGCGTTCCGTTACCATACTGGCCAAAAACCGATTAGGGGTATTCGTATAAAGTAACATCTTTAACACTTACAGCCTTATTTGGCGGTTTTCCGGGGCGTAGGCCGTAAAGTTTAGCTATCTGAGAGATGAAAGTAAAAATACCTAAACCGCTACACTTTATCATACGAGTATCAAACCACCGGCCCAATACAGAGCACGGGTCTCCTCCCACGAAATGAAGGGTCTGAGACCGCAGTCCACCATGCTGGCCTGTTGCAGATCGGTGGACTTTACACACCTTTGAGAACATTAAGGGAAACTCTCCGCAAGACGGTCGGCATGCTCTCATTCAGAGTTGAAGCAGGTGATATTTTCAATTACTTAAATCACTTACATGAAGTCTCCGCAATAGTATAATCACTTTTAAATAAGGGAAAATAATTTATTCGCGAGAAAACAAAAATAAGTCAACGTACTGAAGTTTCGAGAAACATCTAGTGATAAATAAAGCGGAATATCTAGCTTTTTTTGAACTAATGCTAAAGGTGCCGCGTCATCGAGCAAAAACTGCAAACTATAAAAAGCGACGTCGTCGTATTCAACCCTTGCGAAGCTACGTCATCGTAAAGGCGCGCATTGCATGAGTCATTTTTTTTTTTAAAACATTTCCCCGTTTACAACCGCATAGCAACCAGATTCTTTCTGCAAGTACATGGCACGTATTGAGTATTTATGCGCCTTTTGGTAATCCATAACTTGAAACCTTTATTAAGAGTTTAAATCCGTTTCACAATATGCATAGTCTGTATATAGTCATAGCTTCAGCATTTTATTCGAGATCATTTTATTAGCTATTGGGAGAGGCCTTTTATACACTGTTATAGGCTATTGATTGAATTTGATCTCCGACTCATACCTCAAATTTTCTCGAGCTATGTGCGTTTTAAGCTTAATGCCTTAGGTTAATGTCACTTGCTTTAACGGTGAGGAAACTGCATGCCTTGACGTCAGTACAGTCGTCCTAAATATGCAATTTTATATATGAACTAAATACATTATTATTATTTAAAAAAAAAAATCCTTTGTCGAGCCCAGTACTGGTTCGGTAATGGGTAATAAAAGTGATGATGATTTTTTGACATATTAATTTAGTCACGGCTATAAATGTATGTACGTTATCATGTATATAAAATGCGAGTTCGTATTTTGTCAGATCTGTATGATGTTGAGTGAAATAATTAACACTACACAGATTTGTCTGAGTTTTGCACATTGTAGACAATGAAGCAAAATGTTTATTGTAGTAGATGACCTAGTGGACTTTGTACTAACTGAAAAACGCTATTTTCGAGTTTTAACGAGACATGCTCGGTGATTAATTTTTAATGCATATATTCTAAAGATACATGCATTAAAAATGTAAAGATTTATAGAAGATAATGGACTCCAACAAAATACCGCTTGGTAGTATCAAACAGTCACGGATCTGAGGGTTTAAAAGGTTTTAGAAAATCTCGAAAAAAAATGATTTAGCTTCGTTCGTTATAAATTATTTAAAAAAATTATATATACTAGCTTTGATATTAAGATTAGATAGACATATAAAAACGGATGCTATTACAAGTAGCTTATTATTATTATATAATTGAATGGGTCATTGCTACTTATAATCTAAATAACAATAAGTTCAGTATAAGACAAGAAAATAAATAATCTTTATATGATTGGGTTTATTGCAGTAATAATGTAAAACTCGTTGGTTAGGTTAGATATACTAGATTACAACGTTATCTGATTATTAATAAACTTTTTCTTTTATTTATTTATCTATATTTCTTATTATTTCATAATTATTTAATATAATTGTACCTTGAACTTTTATGACACAATCGAGCAAATAATTTTTAAATTTGTCGGAGTACATATCAGTGTTGGAACTGATAATTTTGTTTTATTATTTGGAAACCTCCTAGTGTAAAATAATTCCAGGCACGACTACTGGCTCGGGAATAATTTCAGGTAGAACAGCTTCGGGCAGCTCAACCGGACTGGGGATGATCTCAGGTAATACAGGTTCTGGCAGCTCTATTGGTGCAGGCATGATTTCAGGTAGTACAGGCTCGGGCAACTCAATGGGTGAAGGCATGATTTCAGGTAGTACAGCCTCAGGCAACTCAATGGGTGCAGGCATGATTTCAGGTAGTACAGCCTCGGGCAACTCAATGGGTGCAGGCATGATTTCAGGTAGTACAGCCTCGGGTAACTCAATGGGTGCAGGTATGATTTCCGGTAATACAGGCTCTGGAAGTTCTACAGGTTCAGGCAGGGGTCCGGGAACGATTGGCTCTTCAACGATTCCTTCATCAGCGACATCGGTGTCAACGAAATCTGGTGTGTTAACGTTAACAATAACCTGCACCAAAGGCAAGGGGCCAGCGACCGTCAAAGCCCAAATGGCGGCGAGAGCGATGAACGTTTTCATTATGCTGAAAAGAATTATTTTTTGTGGTTTAATACATACAGTACAGTCATACAAAATAAATGCTTTAATTTTATTAGGAGGATAAAAAGTCTATTTGAGAAATTAGTTCGCGAGCATAAATTTAAGTACAATATGAACAAGGAAGTATGAAGAAGAGTAGATAGTAGAGTAAGAATGAAATGTTTTCAATTGAAAACCCTTTGTCTTTATACTAATCATAGGATAGATTTAAAACGATAAATGATTAGTTTATATACTAGTTGGTAAATCTTTGTTGGTTTTCAAATTAACGTTCCACTGAAACTCGTTTCACTCCCACCGGGACTAGCAAGCAAGTAAAGCTTGGGGTATTCCAATAGCCTCCTGCTCCCTCATAAAAATATTATTAAAAAAAAACGTATTTTCACTCACCTTTTCTTTACAAATTGTCTCTGTAACTGATTTAATATAACATAGCAAGCCTTTATATATATTCGCGATCATTTTTGACTTATCTGATTATTTCGGGTTCTGAAAATTCGCAAATCCATCCATAAATTTTACAGTCAAGACTTCCTATGTTGTTTCATTATAATATTGTGTATTATAAAGATAACTATCAAAAACTCGAGACGTTATCGATAAAAAAAATGTGTTTTTAGGATTAGACAAATTCAGCAGCACTACCAAATTGTAGAACTTCTTTATTTTTATTCCACTAGAAGTTAGCCGTTGACTGCCATCTCACCTTGTGGTAAGATACAGAAATTAAATATTAAATAATAATAAACTCATTTAATTCCTAAATCAGTAATTTAAGAATTAATTGAAACTTGTTAAAAGTACAATACCAATTTTAATGGAGCAAATTTGAGACATCCATCCACCATATACAAAAAGTAGCAAGACAGCTAAGAAACGTTAGAAATAAAAGTCGGTGTCACCATCTTAAGCATCAAATTTAGTTTTTTGTTTTGAAACCAAAAAACTAAATTTGACAGGGAAAGTCGTTTAGGTCTTCGACCTCCCTTTGGAGGGCTTCGATCCTCGGCAAGCACTTGTAAAATTTCAGAGTTGTGTACAATTTTAGTTAATGCAGTTAAATCGTTACTCACTTTAACCGTGAAGCAAACCATCGTGCAATATTATATCTCCCGCGAAGATGGTCTGGAAAACTGTTGTACTGTATTCCTTCTGAGAGGAAATCCGTGTTCTGAATACTGTAGTGAGCCAGCAATTGGTTGATTTATAAATTATTTCTTTATTTGTATAGACAAACAAAGTAACCGATCTTTACGCTTAACAATAGTGACGTTGTACGTAAATTATTAAAGTAAAATTAGTTTCCTTATTTAGTCTAATCTTAAGGTGTAGGTACTATCTTCTTTTTTTATATATCTTTTTTTTTTGCCCATTTTTGACCAAATTACTTGAAGACCTTCTTATTTTAGTTCAGTTTCAATTGGCACAACTATTAATTCAACTTCGTAATTTTCATATTTTTATCTTACTTTATATAAAATTCTTTTGTTTGTTTATGCATTTAATTATTTCACAAAAGTCAAACTCTTTTTATTCTTAAACATACATTTTTTGTCGGTTTCATGGTTTGTTTACAGTACGAGAAAACGTTGCTTATGCAACCTTTTACAACTACGGTCAGCTCAGTGAGCTGCTTTGAATTATAGCAAATATCACAACAACTCTGTTTGTGATTGTGTTAATTGTCTCGTATTTCTATGTTGCAGGTTTGTTAGTGATCACACCCGTGGTTGGAAAGCTAAGGCGCCGGTGGGCGATCAACTCTACGCCCGTGGAAACTGTGCCGCGATGTACGTCTCCGAGTAAAAGTACTTTCTTCCAGCCGCTTTCGGAAAGTAGTCTAGTATAAATTTCCTTGCTTAGTAACCTTGTACGTCGTGACATAAGGCTTGCCTGCGTACGCACTATAATTAGAACGCTCGGTCGTTTTATAGCCGTTCTGAGAAACGGCAATCAATACCGCGCCTCTTTAGTGTTCTGGCACACCGTGAGAAATACCATTAAACGTGGCGATGATCACGTAAATACTAAGATTTAAACAATAGAAATCTAGTAATATTTTGTAAATATGTATATTAGATAGTACTTCTAGTACTTCTAATCAGAACGCTCTAACGAGGTTTAGCTGTGAATGAATTCCATGGACACGACCGACTGTCTATTGTTATGCGTATCGTACGTATAATATACTATTTATTGTTCGCAACTTCATCCGGGTAGAAATTTGATGTCTATGTTATTCTCTGCTTCCTGAACTACAACAATGCTTGATCTTTTGTGACAAACAAAAACAAATCTGTCCTACGAGAACCCTTCATTACTTCGGGATCCCTATGTGCAATTCCAGAATACTTATCTCTGTGCAAAATTTATTCTAGAACCGCTAAGCTATTTTGGCGTGATTTAGTAAAAAACATCCATCCAAACATCGCATTTAAAATTTAAGTTTAGATCTATAAATGCTACGTACCCAAAGCTAACTCTCGAGGCGGGGAGTATAAATTTGTAATGCAAAGGTAATTACGGGATCGATGTATAAGTTAGCTTGTTTTATCACGGTGCGGGGTTCGATTTCTGAATCGCGCCAACAACTGTAAGTTATTTTTATGTAAGTAGTAAATAACTGTAAGTTATTATATTAATTTTTCCGTCAATTCTCAACCAGCATGGTGTTTGAAAATTGGTATTTAATAATCGTTAAATAAATAACTTTTTTAGATCGTTAGCATGTTCAACTACGGATCACCATTAACGAGGTCCATGATTCGGTTTCCGGGTTGGGCCAAGGATTCTTAGGTTGGATTAATCTGATAACATTTCTCCAGCCTTTCTATTACCTTTTTCAGTGTGTTATCCATTCACTTAATTCCTCTTGCTATCACAGCTTTTTCTCCCACAGCCATGATTTAGACAACTTCATTTCTGCACGGGTCATCGTTCTGCTAATACCTATATATATATATTCTGCCCTTCGTCTTTTGTCCAGTGCAAAAGGCCGTGACTGCCTTTTCCTACAAGATATCGTATCGTGGACGTGATCTGAGACTTTGTTTCTTTTCATATTCCTTAAAAATCGAGAAAATCCGTACAAATGTTCGATATTCGTGCGTCTAGTTTAATTTAGTCACAGAGGTTTTAAAAAACAAAATTGGTAACTATCGCTGGCCAAAAGAGACGAACAGATGCTCTCCTTCTTTTTCAGATATATAATAACGTAAGCGACGGCAGACAGACTAATGAAGTATTATATATCCTAAACCATAGACTAACAAACTACTCCGCCTGAAAGTAAACTCAGAAAGGTGTAGGGTTGAATAACAGGGCACAGCCAGTTAAACAGACATCTCTCTGTTTCTTCTGCTTCCATGCATGGACAGTTAAACTCGTGCTGCTATTCCAGCAAAGGCGTAGCAGATCAACACATAACTATTATTATTATTTTAATTATTATTAACTACTTTTGATACCCAGTATAACTCACGGCTATACTCAGCAAACTAGGCGGCCTGCGAGGCTTCTGGAATGAACTTTGATGGCTGGAATAACAATTCCAGCTGGGACAATTCTCCACGTACAACAAAAGAAGACGCTTACATACGGAAAATAGCGTAGTAAACAACAATAAGATTCAATTAACATTTAAGTTTTACTTGATATCTAGAGTCCGTAACGTAACTTAACGCAAATAACAAATACGGTAAGACACAGTTAAATCATAAACAAATTTGTCACTGTCGATAACTATTTATTATACAACAATTGCTCTAACCAGGTTGCTTCTTAAATATTTTCTAATGACAATGTGAGATGGTGGTTTGTTGTGGGCTTCTTCTTAGACCAGGGCGCGATTGGAACCCTCGTAGCTTTAGTTTTAAGTTTACGGTTGTAGTTATAGCCATCACTACTCACTGCTATGTACACATTTTGTTTATAATAACGCATCAAAAGTGCCATCTATGTGCCTATTTGAATAAAGAAATATTTGACTTTGACTTGGACTTATATGAATTTTAAGCGAATATAATGGTCCTTAAAGTTTTGTCTTCCTGAATTGAGGTAAACAGGTGAAAGTTCACAGTTGCCGAGTGCGGATAAGAGAAAATAAATAAAAATGTCACGCGCGAACTCGCTACTGATCCCGTGAGGCACTAAAAATTGTATTATATTATATTCTATCCATACTTATATAGATATACAGGTACATGCGAAAGTGTGTACAAAACCACTGCACCGATCTTAATAAAATTTAAATAGCACAGGGACAGCCTGAACTACCTTAACTTATTATACCGGGAAAATTAAATGCTCAAACTGGATTCTTAATAAAATTGGTTTTACAGTACATGTTACCTTTGTTTGACTCAACCACTTAACCAATCATAACATGCTAATATAGGACTGATCTAAAAAACACTTTTAAATTAATGAAATTTCTAAAAATATAACTTTAGTTTTATGGTACGGCTACATAATACGACATACGCGGTCGAAGCTATAACGCTATAATAGCGTAAACCCTATAACACTCCACTACTGGGCTAAGGGCCTCTCCGAACAGAAGGATTTGCCTCTAATAATTTCCGGCTGACTAGCGCAGTGGGCAGCGACCCTGCTTTCTGAGTCCAAGGCCGTGGGTTTGATTTCCACAACGGAAAATGCTTGTGTGATGAACATGTGTGCTTTTTAGTGTCTGGGTGTTTATCTGTATATTATAAGTATTTATGTATAATGCATATTATACCTAAAAATGTGCATAAGTCATCTTAGTACCCATAAACAAGCTACGCTTACTTTGGGCTAGATGGCGAAGTGTATATTGGCGTAATATATTTATATTTATTTGTATAATACTGACGATGGCCAGACGGGTTAGTGGTGATAGGTAGTATCACTACTAACCCGTCTAGTAGCACGGAGAACGCTGCTGCCATTCCTCGTTACAATCCCTTAGTCTTAGCGGGAAGAGGAGGGCACAGCAGCTAATAGATGTTTTTTTCTTTATTAAGCTTTAATAAAGCAAAAAAAGTCTTTGAACATTAAATATTGGGTAAACAAGGAAAATAAAATATGAATAAAAGCTTACAATACAGAACTGCTGTATTCTGTGATTAGAAGCTTATTTTTGTTTTGAGTTCTATCATCCGACTTTATAGTTAAAATCACAGCTAAATTGAAACAGTACGGTCTGGGTTTCGAATGGATCATAGTTTTTTTATTTTTCCTTTTGTTGTAGTACTTTTGTTCCATTTATATTTGGTTTCAATATTTTTATAGTTATAAATTGCAGTTCTAAACAGCAGAGATATAATTTTTATTTATTTATTATTATCATACTAATCAGCCATTTTGTAGTTAATGCTGTGCACACCACTTACTCGTACCTGTTCAATTTCCTCATTTTTTGACTGGTACTGAATATTCTTCAACAGAAAATACACAATACCTATCATGTTTCGGCCCGACTCGGGATTGGACCATGATAAAAATGGAGATGATAAAAAAAAACCAAATTATAATATATCGGAATTTGTCCACAAAAGAACAATCAAAAACTACAGTGATGTACTTACTAATAATCAGCTTCGTTGCGAGGTAATTATATCATTAATTTAATTACCAACGCATTATACTATATTATGTGCATACCTTAATATGCAATAGGTATTAGGTATATCTTTTGACCAAGGTAGGTATTATTCACATTCGCTTGGTATCTATTAGGCACAATAAACCCGACAAAGTTCCAGCAGACAACAAAGGGCCCGTTAGTCGCCATTGCCAACCATTAAACGAAGCCTTCGGAAATTTGGCACTTTTTATTTGTCTGGAACTCGCCAAAGAGGGATTTAACTGCTTCGAAGGGAAATAAAAAAAAATCCATTATTTCCCACGTTGCCTTCCGCACACGTGCCAAATTAGGTCGAGTCGAGTACTTTAGCAGTTTTTAATTGGAATCTTTGCGAAGAGATTTTTAAATGTATACTTTTCATTTTTTGCTTTTCAAATTACTATCGTACCGTAAATATAAGGTACGTTAAACAAATATTACGTTAAAATACATGTTATTTTTTTGTTTATGGTGAATTTTTTTCTGCCTTTTGGTAATTAGGTTTTGGCGTATCGCATAATTTAGGACGTTGAATTTGGAATTAAAATCTGAAACTCTTTTTAAATTTATTTAAATGTGTAGATGTTTAAATTCTTTTGAGTTGATCAAAAGTATTTTTCCGTTAGTTTCTGTTGGAAGGTGATTATTCTATTTAAAATGAAAACTATGAGTCTAACTAACACGCACTTGTCTCAGTAGCAGTCCACAAGAAATTCAAGAAAATACCTATTTGTCTTTTTAATCACTGTCCCATATCTGTCTCACGTTATCAACATCACCTAAAATTACTGGTAATTGGAACGATTTATTACACTTTCCTATGCTTTAATAGCTGATGCCCGCGACTTCACTCGCATTTCTCTCGGTTTTTTAAAAATTCAGCTAGAACCTGTAATTTTCGCGGGATAATAAGTTTTTCATTTCCGTCTTTAAACTATGCAAAATATTAACACTTTGATTTTGTCAAGCTGTCTCTTTGCCAAAAAACATCAAGATCGGTGGTCAAACATCAGCTGTTGTACCGAATATAGGTAACAAACATACTATATCATAAGAACACTTATCAAAAAGCCGTAATAAACACTAGTTTTCTGTAGCCCCTCTTGTTATTTTACTGTCAAATCATTTTAGACATTCATATTCTAAGGTATTTAATAAAGCAATGGTTCATTTATTTATAGCTTCGAACTGCGATCTCTGTACGGTGAATGCCTACAAAAGCGCAGTACAAGTTCCACCGCGAGCGCCTGCGCGGGCGCATACGTGCGCGATGGCGGTTCCGTGCGCAGAGTCAGCTTCGCGGCAAATTTCGCCGCTCTCGCCCACTGATCTACATTTCACCTCCAATATGGGTCAATAACTGCCCACGCTCAGCCCCTCCGAGCGCGGCCATTCACCTCGCCACTCCAAATCATTGTTCGCCAAATGTAAAGCGTAGCTTGAGGTCGATGAACTCGCCAATGGTACGGCTGCTGCCATTGCGAGGTTCTTCTGCGAACGACACTCGATACGATGCTGGCAGTATTAATACAAACATCCTCTGCCGGTTCATCACAATAAGTGTTTTGGTATGTAGCATTTACAAATAATGCCTATACAGTGACAAGACGTAGTACCTACGAGTATCTATTTGTACTTTGAACTTATTAGGTACTTACATTTTGCAAGCGTTGCAAATACTTCTACAAAGTAGTTGTGTTTTAAATTATGGTGTAGTCTGTATTGTGAATATATTTAAATAGTAACTAATGAATTTTATGTTAAAATTTAAAAAAAAACAAGTAACAGCCGAATTCAGTCATAAATCTAGCTTACTCTATCTTCACATAATAAGTAAGTAGCTTCGTTGTTTCAAACATTAAAACTCAATAATTACGATGCCTTTGCGACGTTGTGAGTGTCAGGATGCGAAAAACACTAATTTTAATAGTTTGTGTAATAAAAAAATAAAAGTAAAAAAATTAATAAAAAAAATCGATTCAGAGATAAAACGAAACTTAAACTAGATTTTAATCTAATAAAATTGAATTCATTATATTATTATTTATTATTTCTAATGTCTTGTTGGTTAAACTTTTGTCATATGGATGAATTACCATATGACAAAAATTTAATTGAAATAAAAGCATTCATTATTATTTTTGTTAAGTAACATTTATTTAAGTTAATTTAATATTGTAAGTGTACTTGCTGACATAAACTTTATCACAAACTCAATAAGATTAAATACGTGAGAGCTTAAAGAGACATACAACACCTATGGAGCTTTTGCACTAACTTCTGTTCCCGTCATCTCTGCGAAATAAAACTTTTATTTTGATACCAAAATTATTAAGCTTGTTTTCGAACAAAGACAAAACTAGACCTACTCTTATTAAATAATTGAAGAGACGTTAGTGCTTGACCGGTTTGCGGCAAATTTCGCCGACGACCCACCGAATTGACTCTTTCTATTGACTTCTGTTTAACGTTTTGTATCTCAATCAACTTTGAGTGTGTACTCGTACAATTAGGTCTGTAGATACATTGTTGCTTCCTTATTATTATTTTTCATTTTTAATCGACGATAGGTTTGCGATAAATATTCTCGCTACCATGACCTGATGGTTGATGTTTTGCATCATTAAAACCAACAGTGGTTTTTATGTTACAGGCAGGATGGAACAACCTTCTAACAATGTTTAAAGCGTCAGCTAAACATTTAAAAATATAAATAAAAAAGGAATAAAACCCATAAATATAAGTAAGTAATAATTTTTGGTATATTGTAAGTTAAATGCCCGACGTAAACCTCCATTTGCGTGGAAGACAAGGTATTCGGAAATTAAATAATCTCATGCGTGCAATACTCATGCTTTTAGGAAAACTATTACGGTACAATAGTTTTTATTTTAGCTTGGCAGTCTCAGAGCATTTTGTGGTTGATGCTACCTTCTTTGAACTTGTGAAAACTTCAACATTTCATAAAAATAATACATTTTTCTCATGAGTAAAAGTACCTTTTGTTTCACTGGAAAAGCTAATCAATAAATAAATAAGATTGTTTACCTGAATAACTACAAAATTCTATAAAATGCCTGAAATATATAATAGCTTATAAAAGTATTGTAATATACGTGCATATAAAGTGGCGTGTACATTAGCGATGATTTGAATGGAAATAATGATAGTCTTTATTGCATAAAATAAATAAATAATTCATATTAAATTACTTTTGGTTGAAGAATCCTGATATGTAAAATTGGTTTTTGACTACTTAGTAGTGGGCATAATTTTTTTTTTTGTAATTTTAATAAAATAAAAATTAAATTAAATTAAAATAGTTTATTTGGGTAAATAAAATTACTGTAAACGCTAAATGGCTGGAGCCTTCTTTTAATGCGTAGGTAATGGCAAGTTTGACAACAGCTTAGGCTGTCTACCTATTTAATAAATAAATCCTAAGCAATCTAATCGAATACAGAATAATCGAATCGAATCGAATGTCAAAAAAAGTTAATAAATAAGTAACCAAATCGTCAATCGAATACACAAGAACTGTGCAACTGTGTTTGATTTAAGCTACCACGATAAGATCCACGAGTATAGCATTCCACCCATCTTTGTTTTATCTCAGAGCAATAAATCACTCAAAGTAAGATATCAGGCACCTTTCCTTAGAAATAACAAAGCAAACGTTTCACAAGAACCACATACTTGCGGGTTTATAATAGGCAACAATGTGAGATCTAAGATGTTGGCCTACAAACCACTGTACTTGTCCTGAGGACTTGGAATATAACATCCGTTTGGATTGAGACATTTTAGTTCATTATTATTTTGGTTTAAAACCAAGAAATGTTACAACTTCTTTGTTTCCCATCATATTTTTGAAAAAAAATCCTAATAATAATATATTCATTTGGTTAGTAGTATTGAGTTTAATTATTATAGAACTTCTTAGCTAGAGAACTAATTGCAGGCTTGTAGAAACGTGTTTAAACGTTTAAAGCCGGAGAGAACTGCGATAATCGATGTGCATTTATAAGTGGGAGATGCCGAATTCTACCCTGGCAGGAGCAATTCCTTAATTTATAATGTATGAATTTTCTCGGGTCTGAATCGGTGGGTGAGATTGCAGTTTGCTGGACCCGGCTTGAGAGAATTCTCTTCTGAAATTGAATCCGGTTGTGTCATATAACCGGTTCAGTTTCAGAACGTTGCAGACTAAAAAAATACTTCGTGGTTTTTGTAGTTTTTGATTGCTTCAATTAAACATAAATAAATTTTAGTCTGTAAAGTCAAGTCAAGTCAAGTTAGTCTGTAGTGACTCTACCACAAGTTCGAAAGGCAGATTCTACATAGAATTCGGCAAGTAACTCAGCAGATTGTTCTTTTTAAAAATTGTTTTACAGGTTATAAGAATCTTTAATATCTACCTAAAAACCGCTAGTTTTAATTTAAAAATGTTTTTTTTAAAGCAACTATGTATTTAGTTAAATAAAAACAATTTGTACATACAGTCTACCACCATCTCTATTCATTAACTAATATATAAATAAATACATATTCTATGACATACACACATCGCAATCCAGCCCTGCAGTAAGCGTAGCTTGTGTTATGGGTACTAAGTTGAATGATGAACATTTTTACAAATACTACACATTAATACTTATAATATACAGATAAACACACAGACACTGAAAAAGATTCATGTTTATCAAACGTTTGTTTGATTTACTCGTCGTATTTCTCAGTTGTGGGAATCGAACCCACAGCCTTTGGCACAGAACCGGGTCTCTGCCCATTGCGTCAATCGGCCATAGCTGACAGTTGCTAATTGGTGGTGAACTCTATACCAAATTTGCGATAAGTTTAAAGAACTGTCGCTGTCAAGTGTTGCGTTTCGTACAACGTCGTCCGGTGGGCAACAATTAATGAAAATATTAAAATATATTCTAATAGTCAAGTCCCATCATTGGATACCCATATTAAAGAGTTGAAAAAAAAAAAACTCAATATTGGTTCATTCAATCGAGAGCCACTATGCCACGAACAGACAGACACGTCCAACTTATAACACCCCGTCGGGGATTACAAAACAGATGATTACAGGAAACATAAAAGGGGTTATAGAGCATGCTTCATGCTTTATGCCTGCCCTGGACAACAGCCCTGTCCACACAACTGGTCACAAGGGTATGTCACATAAACATACAAGCTAACCAAATATTTGGCTGAAGGAAAGTGGCGCGCTGAACTACCGGGCGCATTCACACAAAGTGTCACGTTGAACTCTTACGTAAGGACTTGATGTGCTTTCGAAAATATAATCGGCTATTTTGACCATTTCTTCGCGTACAAAGCCTTTGTCCTTTAAATCACGTCGCGAGAAGAAAGTCGTTCGTTACGGACTCGGCTTATCTTCATTCACATTTTGCAACCAATTATGGTAGAGAGCTAAACCATAAGTATTATAGAGAGAAAGAAAATACACACACATTTGCGTATAATTATTACATGTGTCTCAGTTTAAAAAAAAAAAAATGGGCTAAAAGCATCCGTATAACTGCACTCCATAAGCAGTACGGTGCAGTACTTTTTACGCTATACGTTTCTAGCTTTATCTTATAATTACTAAGTATTTGGTTTTATACATATACGGTACTTATTAAGGTTCTATATAGCAGTATACTGTACGATTAGGCCCATCGTTGTTGCTAGGTCGTTTTTTTAAAACGAGCTCTGTGAGCCCGGGGCGTTTGGATGTATGGTGGACAGGTAGCACTGTAGTGGCCCAAGCAACACTTCGCTCGCTCCACATTTAGCGAGTTCGGAGGCGATGACTCTTCGTGACCGTGTCCCCCTTAACGAGTGCTGCTTTATCTCGCCAAATTTCTCTCTTCTGTTCCGCATCATCACGAACAAAAAGTCAAAACCCGTTTGGCGCGGCCTAGTTGTAGCTAACCCTACCACAATTTCAATCATCTGAGTCCACTATTCACATCTCTGTACAATATATTTAGTTCTTTTACCATCACACAAGTGATAATTGAAGCATTTAACTGCCTCGTTGGTGTAGTGGTTAGCATATTTAACTGTGGATCATAACGTCTTGGGTTCGAATCCCAGATCAGGTCAAAACTTATTACGTATTGGGTTATTCTTATATTAGATTTCTCAGTACCAGTTCGACGTTAGGAAATTGGCAGTGTCAATGCCCGTGCCTCAGAAAAAACGCTAAATTTTCGGTCGGATTTCTATGAGAGAGAAGCCTCTTTCCAGTAGTGCTTATTATACCGATAAAAATATAGCCATAAATAATACCATAATAATGAATAATAAATATAATAATAACTCTAACCTTTCTAGGTTATGTGCGTTTAAGAAAACTTCGTGAGGAAACCTGCATGCCTGAAATTTCTCCATAATATTCTCAATGGCGTGTGGAGTTACTAATCCACCAATGCTAAGCGTGGTGGCCCAAAACCTTCTCATTGCGGGAGGTGTACCTTGCTCTGCAGTGGGCTGGTAATGGGTAAATATGATGATGAAATAATACCGATACCCTAAAATCCAGAAAATCAGGGTTGCGAATCTAAATCTTAAAAAAGTAATTATTTACGGAATCTTCCCCAAAAACTTCTTAATTTATTATCCACCAACATGCGCTGCTTATTCACATACCACCAAGTTAGATTGCAGACAAGAGCTAACTTGCAGTGAAAAAATATTATCTTAATATATATAAATCTCTTGTCACGATGTTTGTCCGCGATGGACTCCTAAACTTCTTAACCGATTTTAAATTAAATTGGCACACCGTGAGCAGTCTGTTCCAACTTAAGAGATAGGATAGTTTAGATTTTTAATTATAGTCGCAATTTTATTTTATTGCAAACTATTTTTCTATAATTAATTGACAGTCACATGTTATATATATATAATACTACTATACTAATTTAAGGCTTAGCGATACTGAATGCTTTAAAAACAAAATCAAACGCAGACGAAGTCGCGGGCAACAGCTAGTATATTATATGTACTTATATCAGCTTAATAACTGCTACTAGGAACTTTCAAAATATTTTGCAGCAGTTACGGCCTCATCTTTAGAACGCCTTCGTAGATCTTTGACTAGCAACATACATAGCTTTATTGCTCGACTTAGATGGATAATTAAGATACCTTAACTCTACAAACATGCAGCACGCAAAGTTTCTCATTCTTGTTTGATGCAATCAGTTATATAACATTATCATATTTTTATTAAATCACTTCTACAAATGATTTAAGAGTAAAGTGAGGGGTTATTTAAATAAATAGAAGGAGCAAAATAATCATCATCGTCGTATCAACCAATTTACGTCCAACTGTTCTGTGTAATTCCATTGTCCAGCACCATTGGGACCCCAGCGTCCATAGGTTTTTCCAGCGAATGGCGATATGATTTTATATATGGGAGTTTCCGGGTTTGACTCAGGCAGGAGCAATTTGTGAATTAATAATTTTCTCTGGAGTCATCTGGTGGGACTTCGGACTTTGCCAGTTTGCCTACCGATAAAGACGAGCTGCCAAGTAATTTAGCGTGTTGGTACGATGGAGCGTTGAAACAGATTAGAGGTGTGGCTTTAATATTACTGCCATACCGTATACCCTATACCCTGACAGAGTCGAGCTTTTGTAACAAAGCTCGTCCGGGGAAATACTCGCTATGCTTACTTCTGCTGCAACGCAGTATCGTTTTTTTTTAATTTATCAAATAAAACAATCACATTCAAATGGTTAGTATAAAAGCACTGAAAAACCGCAAAGGTTTGACCTCGGTGCCTATCTGCCACGATTACCTTAGGTGTTCATTAGAATAATAAAACCAGCTGTGGGAAAAACATACTGCTACATTTACGTTGCAATGCTGTGGCCTGAAGATGGCATGATTGTCGGTGTGATGAGGCTTAACAATTACGCCTCAGATTATGGACACAGGGTGTCAGGTTATAGGGAGTGTTCCTGGCATGCCCTGCAAAATGTTGCTCCGTTTTTAAGCGATTGTTTTCCACTTACCACCAGGTGGGCCATCTGCTTGGTCCGCCAATTAATAGAAAAAAAGTTACGCCTACAATGAAGGGCTAATTGTACATAAAGGTAAAAAAGAATAGCTCTCTCGATCGCCTACTGAATGCCTCTGAGCTTTCATTAAAAGGCCCATAGTGAGTGAAAAAAATAATACTGGTATTGAAATACGTAGGCTGATAAAATTACGTAAATAACTTTTTAAAAAGTCATCTGCTCGCACAGTTGCCGATTGCTTCCACTTGACACACAACGCAACCAATTTAATGGATGGATGTGTGGAGCAGCTTTTATACCTATAGTATTTTAATAGAAAATCATAAATGCTGTCACTGCAATCTAATTTAGTTTCTAGTTGTTTGCTAGATGATACTTTTTGATCAACGGCTGGTCTGTCTCGAGTGGAAGCCACTGGGAACCATAGTGGCTACGTACCTATTTGTTAACACAAAGAAATAGATTTTATTCTATTACAACTAGCGAACGGTATTACTGATATCCCGTGAGATTATAAATTCTAACCTCCTACAGGCAAAGCTTAAGTTTTTAGCTGGGTATCAAAAATTTAATACATTTCTTACAACTTTTGTCCCCTTTGTAACAATTTTATTCCTGGAAAGCTTCAAAAATATCGACAAAATGCAAGGACTTTCATACAAACTTTCAATCATAAATAATAAATTTTAATAGGGAATGAATGTCCATCAGTATTTTACGAACTGTGAAACACGCGATTTTTAACAAAAAGTTCAATAAGCCAAGCTTATGCTGGTAATATTAAAATTTTGACTTTGAGCAGATTTTGAAAAGTTTTTTTGGATACGACCACTAAAGACAGTAAGTATGTCTTAATAAAGAAATAACATTTGGAAAAACATAATAAACCTCGTTTCCTGGGACTATAATATACCGTATTGACGATTTAGTAGAGTACATAGAACACGTTATTAATTGCCCTTTCAACAATACATTGGAAATGCAAAGCAATTGTTAATGGATATAAAAAGTTGGATTTTTCATGCTTATCATTTTATCTTTAATGTTAAACTAATGTTTGTATCCTAATGGTAATTTTAATTAAACTTTTACAATTAACTTCATATTGTCATGTTGTCCAAAAGCCGTGCCAATAATGGACAGTCTCTTTTAGTTTCACAGCGGATTAACACAGATTTTCTGCGTAGGAAAGTTGTAAGTCTCAACGAGAAAGCATTATCATTTCTCTTTTCTCTTCGGCTAACTTTAACTGTCGTATTAACGGTTTAATTTTTTTTATCTCACAAATTTATGTGACGTGCCTATTCTCTCATTAATATAATAGATCAACCAATAAATTAATAAACAAATAATAAACATTTGCTTTCTTCAACTGTACCAAAATCATTACCCTTTTAAAACCGCATGCTCGCTACTATAATTTTTAGTCAATTATTGGAAAGCTCTTATAAATTTTTAATTAGTGTAACTTAATGAAAAAATGCCAAATAAGCAAAAGTATATAACGTTTACATCTGTTATAAAGCTGTTTGTAAATATAAAGCTAAACGGAATTTCAAGATGTAATTTTTTAGCATCACCTTTAAAATTTGATCCAATCATTAAGAACAGGCATTTGTTACATTTCCTTTTAAATAATAAATTTGATAAAAATGTACAAGTAAAAGATTTGGGTTGAGCTGTTATATGATTTTATAACGTGATTTACTAGCCAATTTTGGACCTACCAATGTACCTATCAGTTTAAAAACTCACTTATTACATAAAGGTTGCTATACAATTGAATAAGTTTTTAATGGCAAGGTTGCTCAGAAGCATGCCGCACCGCTCCGCTTTTATCTCCTATGAGAAGGAACAATGATTGTTAGTTAGAAAAATATGATTTTTAAATAGAGCCAATGCTGAGTGTCATGCCAGCTTCAAGTCGGAATCTATCTACCGAATCGGTGGTAGTCACTACGAACAGACTTTCAAAAGTGCTTATACCTAATTTAAAATAAAAGAATTTCGAATTTAAATAATCGTGTGCAATACCGGCACGAGCGCTGGCGCAGCTTGAATGGGCAGGCGAGGCGGATTCGTCCAGCAGTACGGAGCTAAATGTCGCGCACACGGCCTCCGCGCTCACAAACGGCCTTTGCAGTTCAGTGCGGTCGACGACCCGACCGGGGTCGATGACCAAGCCCACATTTAGTTTTCACTTTCGTTCACTAAGGATAACCGTTCCATACCCATACGTCACTTGCATACACACATTTGCGCCCGACCCCATCGGCACGAGTTCGCGATTCCTGCCCACCCAGAATTCGCAATAACAATACACCGCGTATTAGATTACGATTTAACCGAATCGGTAACCGCTCGATCCTTTGATGGATTCGATTGCAATATTGTCGTCAGTATACGAAATCGACTGATGAAACAAAGGTTACCAAAGTCGGCAACGGGAGATATCCGCTGGTTACTTTACATACGAAATGTGAATCGTAATGAATGCAAGCTTAACATTTCGATCTACGGTTGTCCTTAACAGAGGTTGTTGCTCTAATGATTGCCGGTGTCGTAAGTAAAGCTGTTCGCCGCTGGTGTCCTTTCGGTGCATTTTTGGTTGAATTAGGTAATTTTGATAGATGGTGGGGAAGATGATGACAAGGTGCGGTATGTGGGGTTGCGGGTTTGACGATGGTTGCGCAAGAGCGGTCGTCGACTCGGTTATGTCAGCTGTTTACGTAAGCGTCACCTCGCAACGCTCTCGGGCAGGCGCCAATTTCGCGACCGTTTCGCACTTCGCGCGGACTATTTGCGGACGACCACAGCTTGTTAACACTTCGGAAATTCTTTGACGACTCGCCATTATGTTGTTTAGCCTCATCGATATACATGATATCTAAAAATAGGTAGGTATACCGTTTCCTTTAACCGCTGATATGACATACTTAAAATCGTTGTAACCACTGAAATTTCATATTTACCTACGCTACAATGTTTAAACATTAACAACATTATAGGATTAGTGTTGTAGAAATCAATTGGATTTATAAAACATCTGAGGTTTTTTTATTTCCAGCTCATACTTGGTCGGTTTCCTATGCTGAACAAACGTTTTCGGGACAGAATAAAATCGTGTATTACGTTGTTATCAAGTAATCTATAATTAGTATAAACATAAGTTGCATTAACCTAACGAGCTTATTAAATTCAACCTTTCATGAATCGATTAGACGCATCAAAATCGTTCATTGTGGCCGTTTAAGAATGGATGTGCCCTAAAGGAGTAATTATACCATTGGTTGGAGTGGAGAAGGGGCTGAAGCGGTTGCGTCAGCGCACGGAGAGCGGCCGGACTCAACGCACAAGGTTGCAGAGGTTCAATGCTCTAGAAATATAACACCCGACCCCTGGCAACCGCACGCCTGCATTGAATCGACGGAACAGCGTACCGACTACGTTGCACGACGGCCGTGGCTTGCGCACTTGTGTTTGCGCCCTACCCTAATCTGCGTAGACCAGCTACTACGTCGCGTAGACGGTACTTCATCTCAGAACTTCAGTGCAGTGTAAACACGAAAAAAAAAATACTAAATCCATTTTTATTCAATTTCAATTTTCACGGCAAATGTTTATTTTAAGCTCTCGCTTACATAGCATGACATTTTACCAGAACAACTTCTAGATACAGTTACATTGGTGACAATTTGGTCATACACAAATTTCTAACCGAAACGAAATTGACAGGTCTCAAAGTAGTGTTGCCCTGTTCAAAAAATTCCATTCCATTGGAGAAGGGCACTATTGAAAGATCTATCAATTTAGTTAAGTTTAGAGTATTGTGTACGACAAAATTGAAAACCGTGTCTTGTTAAACTAAATCTCCAAATTATGACAGTTTGGTATTAACGTACACACACGCACAAATGCCGCGTAACCTTCAAAAGAGAGAACGTAGTGCCGTAAGCACGTCCAATGTGCCAACTCTTTTTTATATGGACGTTTCGTAATTTTTATAAATAATTTTGCCTTCGACCTTTGTAAGCCGCCCAATTGAGCCCGATTGGTATTCCTGTGGCACCAGTTGTGGTGTGGGCTTTTCGTAACTCACGCGGCGCAACGAGTGGGTCTGACGTGAGAAACATACTCCGCGTATATTGCCACCGCACCACACACAGGATACAAATCATCCTTAAATGATTCATTAGAACAAAGAGAATATAACACACGTGCAACTGAATTGAACTGAATTCATGGATGGACTTAGGAATACTAATACCATTTTGAAGTACCTACTCGCTTACCGTACATAGCGACAGATACAGCAGAAAGTGCCTATTTAATAACGAGCCCATTTTGGGGGCTTTTAAATTTAATTTAATGTTAATTTATTGATACTTATATTTTTACATTAGGTATTATACCTACTCCTAGGTAGAAATATTGTCATAACTTGGCTTGTATTTGAATGGATTTTATTGTTGCCGGAAATAAACGATTATTATTAATAATGTTTTATTATTATTATTTCATGTTTTTATGAAATTTTCTTTTACGTCTTTAAAATATTCGCTGTGATAGTATTTAAATAGATATCAATAGTTGTTGGATATTTAAAGGTAAGTATAAGTATTAAAAAAGAAACTCCAAATAAAAAATTACTTATTTAAATTCTATCAATTTTATTTATTGAAATAAGATATCGCATGCACATGGCATAATACGACAGTCAATTTATATCTTTAAGGAACTTGTTTAAGATCGGTTCTTGTCACTTGAACACAATTATTGTTTACCATTGTTTCCTGTTATTGCTAGCTTAACACCCGAAGTTAATAATATACAATTTAATACCTAAAACCAGATTGAATAAAGTGGTACTATAAATATTTACAGGGAATAATAGTAAAAGGGTAGTAATACTTAAGTCAAACTGTAATCTAAAGATTTTGGATTAGATTGATCACCATACTACCCTACAAGTAATAGTAAATTGACTGTATATATATTATCTGTAAAGACAGAAGTTCGAATGGTTTCAAAATTGAATTGCAAAGAGTACAAGATCGTAAATAAATGTTTCTGATCTAGTTAAATCAACAATTTAAATAAAATTAAACGTTTTAAAATTATTCATGATATAGAACCTACGTAATGTAATTACAGTCAAATTTACACCCCTCCGTATAAAATTAATCATTTTCCAAAACCTTCAGAATATTTATCAATTTACTTAAACAGTAACTAGCTCTATTGTACGTAGATTTATGGCCATTCACACTACTGACAGAACTGTAAATAAAGCGTTGAAATATGAGTTAGATCATGTGATATTAGTGTTGTTCATATATAAGTACGGTACTTTGTGTTTTAATAATTTTTGTTGACAAGCTTTAGTGCAAGGATTATTAACTGCAAAAGAAAACAATTTAATTGGTTCATGTTACATGTTTACTGAACTCACGCAATATTAACCCACACTAATAGCTTTTTGATTTTTCTGCAGGTTTATCATAAACCTAAGCGCTAGTATAAGCTGATAAAACGGCCACTTGTAAAGGCCAGAAGCTTGAGGTTTTTCTAGAGGGGTGTGGTTTCACGCCCTGGAAGAGTTCAATGCAAAGAGGTGCCATTAAAAGTTGCGCATATAGTGATACCCGTAGACTTACCATGAATAGTATACAGTTGTGATATAAATTACTATATGGGCCTCGATCTCTTTTTAAGCGCCAACATTCATATCCCACAGGCATAAACTTTAAAGGTATGTATCTGAAAAGAAATTAATCTATATAATATCGTGTAGTTTAATCAGGTTGGTTTCTGTGGATATGAGATTTTTTTGTATTACACAAAATCTTCGTAGATCTGTATGTAGTGGTTGGTGTATTCAACTGCATATCTTAAGGATCTGGGTTCGATTTTCGGGTCTAGCGGATTAATTGGTGGGTACTGAGTATTTCTGTTAAAAATAAATACGTGCCAATCGGCAATTTTGTAAGTTAGCGTAGTGCAATCCTTTGCTTCAGTGAAGACGCAAAGCCATCAGTAGTTACCGGTTATTATCACTAACATATGATAATTGGCGTTCAAGCCCGCAAACCTGCTTTGGGGCAGCGAGGTGGGTGTATGCTCTTATTCTTTCCCTTGTGGAGAGGAGGCCAGTGCTATAGCAGCATATACGAGTATATATATTAATAGGCCAAATTATGATGATAATTTTGTCTCCATACATACCAATATTATTACCGAATTGAAAGTTGCCATCAAAAGGAGTTACATGATATAACTGGCCCTGTACCTACCTATAATTTGCTAAATTAAAGAGAAAAAGTAGGTAATGGTTATTTCACAGTATTGGGCTGTTCTTGTTTTATTGTTTCCTTTTTTAACGGATTGCACCGTTATACGATGACAATTTCTCCGCTCACTTCTTTGCTTATTCTGATAACAAGGCGTAGAAAGCGTCACACTGCTTATACAACTCTTCCACTGTGCACGTGAACGGTAGCCCCTGAATCCGACACTAAAAGTATCGGCTGATTTGCTATTAGCAGTACAGCACGAGTTCACTGACCTCGCCACGACATATGCAGTCGGTACTCAGTACCGAGTGGCGCAGTGGGCAGTGACCCTGCTTTCTGAGTCCAAGGCCGTGGGTTCGATTCCCACAACTGGAGAGTGTTTGTGTGATGAACATGAGTGTTATTCAGTGTCTGGGTGTTTATCTGTATATTATAAGTATTTATGTGTAGTATATTCATAAAAAAAATATTCATCAGCTATCACAGTACCCATAACACAAGCTACGCTTACTGTGGGGCTAGATAGCGATGTGTGTATTGTCGTCGTATATTTATATTTATTTATATTTAATAATTTCAGCATCGGCGCCGAAGTTCCGAAACAGTAACATCGACTAGATTAAAAAAACACGGCTCATAATCCTAGGAGAGCGTTCTATAATTTTACATAAAGCAATGTAATTTTAATCCCCTATCGAACTTACGAAGCGTTTGTCCCTACTTACTCATGTCCGTAGTACATATGGTCACTAAATAGCTTATGTACCTGACCCAAGGAACGGCTACGCAGCCTTTCACGTACTTATTTTGGCAGGACCCCCGTCTCGCCTCACTTGCCGCGCCCCCCTCGTCCCAACATCGAGAGAAAGTAGCTAGCCTACGCAATTCTAGGGTCAACGACCGAACTCGAAAATGCTTACTTCTGACAAAAAGTGACACATTAAACTGCGTGCATTAATTCATATTCAGTATGTGTGGTCAGTTTCTTGCACGGATGTTGAATAGTCGATGCGATTAGGTCAGGTAGTCGACAAGTGACTATTGTTGCTATGGGCGAGTGCCGGCATAGCTGAATACTACGTTTCAGTAAAAGGTTCTTAACTATTTTAATTATAAACTATTCAATATTGAGTAGTAGAGTTTCATTAAAGTAAATAATTAAATAATAAAAATACTACGACAATACACACATCGCCATCTAGCCCCAATGTAAGCGTAGCTTGTGTATGGGTACTAATATGACTGATGAATATTTTTATGAATAGGATACATAAATATATTAACTTATACTATACATATAAACACCCAGACACTGAAAAACATTTAAGTTCATCACACAAACATTTTCCAGTTGTGGGAATCGAACTCACGGCCTTGGACGCAGAAAGCAGGTTCGCTGCTCACTGCGCCAACCGGCTGCCTAAATGTAGTAGTAGTAGTAGAGCTTTTTGTGGCATACCTCGTCGTCCGGGGAAATACTACCGCCATGCTTATTTCTGTCGCAAAGCGGTGTGTTTCGGTCTGAAAGTCGTGGTTGCCAATCTAATTACAGGCTTTTGAGGTTTAACACCTACGCCTCATGTTGATGGACATAGATAGCGTGTCAAGCCTCATGTGCCCGTAATTAGAACGTCAAGATCAAACTTCATAAAATATACTGTATCCTGTCTCCATTGCATCAATACTTACCTATACTAAAATAATAGGTAAACTTAAATCCATGTATCTACGATGAAAATACAAAAGAACGGCACGAGAAACAATATTTGACGTACCTATGCAAAAAAAGCCGATTATCTATACAAAATTGGCTATACGAGAGTTAATATACCGATCTGTTGAATCCATCCAGTTGTCTTATTTTTGTCTTATTTTTAATAAAAAAAATATCCGTCGCAGAAACTTATACTTAGAAAGGTAAAACTGACTGATAAAATGAGAGCAAGAACAGTTTCTGCGTCCCATTTTTGACACACTACCAACGTAAAATATCCGCCGCAAAAACGTAGACTGTGAGACAAATCTGACTAATAAAATGAGTGCAAGAGCAGTTTCTGCATCCACTTTTTGACACCTACCAACGTATGAACATAATACGTACAATGCATCAAAAAAACTTTAAAATAAGAAAAAACAAAAACGGCGTAATAATAATTCGAAAAGCCACGGAATCGAGCAACAAAATAACTTCATTATATTATAAACACCGAATTAATTACTTTTTGTTAAAGTAACAAAATAACTACGAGATTAAAACATAAAGTGAAACACCAAGCTAAATTTATTAACTTTTTAATTTTAAAAATTTATATAAAACAACGAAGGGCCCTAAGCTTAAAAGCGGTATCAGAAAAAAGTAACCGTATTAAAAACATAACAGAATAGTGTTCCACTGCTCCAGAAAGAGCATAGCAATGCGAAGGCTCGAGGCTGTGTCGAATTATTATAAGTAGATAGAGATCATTATTTTTTTTCACACGTTTGTCATAAAACACATTTCGCCAAAGACTTCTTTGGTTTCTTGACTGACCTCCTAATTTTGATGATTACGAGCTGAAGAAGAATAAAATAAAGACATTATAATCAACACTAATATTATAAATGCAAAAGGTTGTTTGTTTGTTTGTAACCTACGTATGGCTAAACCACTGCTTCGTTTTTGATGATATTTGGCACATAAGTAGCTGGTATCCTGGAGATGGATTCTATCCATATGGATGAGATCTATTTTTTACCCAAATAACGATCCCAAATTAAAAACGTATTTGCATAGGGATATTTTGTATCTTGTAGTACTATACTTTTTACGCTAGGAAAACATACGGGTCCTGTGGGACTATTAAATAACTAAAAGAAATTCAAACGAATTCGCGGACAACAATTAGTAAAGTAAATTCAATGAAAAAACCTTTAACAACATCTATATACTAACTTATTATAAAACTGTGACGCGTCGAATTCTGTACATTGAAAATATTTACACACTGAAACTACTGAATGAATTCAAATAAAACTTTGCACGTTTTTGCACATTTGATTCATACTACGAGGTAGGACATAGAATACTGGTTATCCCGAAAACGAGTTCAATTCCTTCGGGAGAGGGGGCGTAAGTATTAGACGATTTAACACTATAACTCCATCAAATGTCAACCGATTGAAATAATTATTTTTGTACTGGATAGGTTATAATATCAGTTTAGTTTTGCCGAAATATTGTGTAGATTTGATGAATATGATTAGGGATAGAGGACAGAAGCGAACAGCAGACAAATCCTCGCATAAAGCTTAACGATACTGAATAAAGTGTTGCCACTTTTATGAGAACTTCAGTTCTAGGTCTAAATTTAAAAAATGTTAGAAATTTTATCGGTTAACCATTAGCTCACGAATCAACTAAAAATGCGATTTCGATTCTTCCTTTAACGATTACTATTCTTTGTTAGTGGAGGAGGGTTCAAACTTCCAAAGACGGACTCCCATCCATTAGCTGACTTGGGTAAACCTTGTTTACCCATTGCTATCGACTAGTATGTAGTGCTGATGTTAAGCCACACATTATTAATGCAGTCAAAATGAGAGTAGGTCCTAAGGACGGGCAGTCGCGATTGGCACTGTTTATTAATGTATTTATTACTTGATTGCAGGTTTCAAATAGTAGGTGATTAAAGCTCCAAGACCAAGAACAGATTCATTATTCGCCCACACCTCAGTCGTTTGTTTAGATATATAATGTTGAAATACTGTCTGTAATATCATAGGTTTGTATGTTTGGCAGTTCCAGCACGATTGATAAAACTTTACGTTTGGTATCCAATTTATTGAGGTAGGTGTAGACTATGTAGCAGCACGCTGAGTACGGTTATTTACGCGGTCGAAGCCGCAGTGCACATCGAGTTATAAAACGGCGAACAAAATCATGTCTGATGTATGCCCCCTTAAATATTTATTATGTTTTTTTGTTATAGCGGAAACATCATCTGTGAAAATTTCAACTGTCTATCACGACTCATGAGGTACAGACTGGTGACAGACGGACGGACAGCGGAGTCTTAGTTATAGGGTCCCGGTTTTACCTTTTGGGTCTGGAACCCTAAAAACCAGTCAAGTGCGTAGCGTGCCACGCGCAATGTAGCTGCTTATCCAAATATGCGGATTTAGACAAGGACCCTCATTTTTCCACCATTTTACATGGTTCATAAACGTATGTTTATTAGCCGTTTTACATCAAAAAAGTTCATCTAAATAATTTTCACTAGAAAATTCTTCGACTCCAAGTGCATTTTATAAGTTTGTCGTTACGATCAGAAAGACGGACAGACATAGCGAAATTGCATAGGATCTTTGTTGACTACTGAATCCTGTGATCAGTCGCGGGACGCCTGGCAGTAAATAAATATGGTATAATTTGTAGCAAGACATCCTGTTTGTTATTAAAGAATACTCGTATGAAAAAGATAGTCGCCATCTGACTGAAAATCGCTTTTAGTACGTGTCCGTATTATGGTTTTATTATTATCTAAAATAATATACTTTCGTCTCGACTTTGCAGTTACTTACTTTGACTTAGCTTTTGCGGTTTTCATTGCGTAATTTTATTTGAACTTTGTACAGTTTTTTCTTTAAAAGTAGCCTCACGAAAATTTTGTGGAAGGAAAGATTTTCCATATTTCGGATACTGTAAGATCATATGTGTAATGAAAAAAAAAATAAAAAGAGTAATTTTCTTACTACGGGTAGGTAATTCTTACTTAAACTTCGTACCAGCGACCAAATGAAGCCGAACCAACATTCCGCAGGCTTCGCGAGCAAGAAGGGTGGAATAAAAATAAGCAGTTTCTCAAGTTGAGACACCCTCAACTTAAGAAACTGCTTATTTTTATTAATATGGCGTTGTAGCTTTGGTTAATCTTCGATAAATTACTACAAATTCACTTTCTAACAGCTATACTTAAGAGCCACTTAATCTAACCACACGAATTAATTAAATATCTTGTTTGTGTAACGCAGTTTCCCAGAAATAATAAAAATATTAGGACATAAGGAAAATACAGCAAATGCGTGAATATTTATCATAACCAATGACGTCTTCACCTTTACGTAACATAAATTTCATATTGTAACTTTGACAAAAGGTAACATAGGATTTCAGTTTTCAGTACCGTAGAAGATTTTAAAACCGCTGAATACTTTGCTGATACATAATTATATGATCAGAATACAGTTGAACCACTCCCCTCCCCTTCCTGGGGATGTCTTACGAGTCGAGTGATGGAATAAGACAGAGAATAGGAAGCAGCCACAGAATTAAGAACATACAAAAACCGTGAACAGGACTAATAGTGAAGCATCAAAAACCACTCCACTTTAGTAGTGTTTCCCGAATAGGCGTTTGGTCACTTAATACCATTAAGCAGTTGACAGTAATTATTTTACCTCTAATGTTCTACTCGCTTACTATAAAATGGGAAAATGGGAAAAAGTTTGTGTGCTAGCAACATTCCGCGGGTTTGAAGCGAGACGTACGAGGGCGTTTACACTGTTTTTGGACATAATGCACTGCATTAAATAATGGCCGAATGAGGGTTCTGTATGTTCTTAATTCTGTGGAAGCAGCCTCCTCTATGCTACTACTAACATCTACTGCGATCGCCAACCCGCCTTCCCAACGGCATTTAGTATGGGAATGGACTGATGTAGTCTACATCAGTCCACTCCCACACTAAAACAGCCTGTAGAGAATGACCTACTTATTTTAGTTAATTCTACTTTTAAATTTGGAAGACAAATACCGAGTCTGAAGGCCGATTGGCGCTTGGTCAGCGACCAAGCTTTCTGAATCCAAGTACGGGGGATTCCCACAACTCGTAAATGTTTGTGTTATGAACATTTTTTTTTTTTAGTTTTTGCGTGTTTATCTGTATATTTTAAGGCTTACTCCTCTTAAACAGCTAAACCGATTTTGATGAAATGTTGTGTGTATATTGCAATGGGCTTCTGGGTGGTTTGAAAGCACAATTAGGCCGGGTAGGGGACGCTACCTCACCGGGCAGGACGATGTCTGCCGGGTCCGCTAGTTTATTTATATGTATATATTTTAGTAACCTCTCTAGTTCATTATCGTAGTCGCTGTGGGTGATATCAGAGGGAGATCTCGATTTCGAATTCCTGGTGCGATTTTGTACATTCTTTATAGCTATTTACGACCCATAGCGATTTAGCGTTTTGATGCGATGCTACGTGACTACCGATTGCGGCATTGCTTTAAAATACCTGCCAACCCCCAAAAAGTTAAGGCCGGTAAGGTCTTATACTGCATCATCACTTACCACCAGGTGAGATCATTCATGCAGGTAACTTGTAGTGTAAAAAAAAATTTAAACAAAACTGTTAATTAATACGCCTGTTGAGTAAGACGAATTATTTCCCTTTTAAATATGGTGTATAACTTGGTAAGGACAAGTGAAACTGTCTATCATAATTCCTAACCAAAATTCCTAAACCAGGAAATTTCTGTAAGTATAAAATCTCAAAATAAGATTAGAGGACATACCAAATTTGACGACAAAAACCTCTTATCCCGCCTTATCCAGGTTAAGATTGTCTTGATGATCACCAGTGAGATATGTGTTCCTTTTATTTCATCTATAACTGTTATTTTAGTAATAATTAAGATATTACTATAAATGTGCTCGAATACAAACCAAACGCACTAAAATCAGCTTAAGTATTTATAAACATGATAGTTATGTCTAACTTTGTTTAGATTTGATTAGTTAACTAGTGCATTAACGTCATAGATAGTCGTTAAATAAGATAAGCCCATGCAAAATAACTTTAATTGGCAGAGTTTATTAAACCCATTTGTGTGATATTCCAGTACCTACTAGACATTCGCTGAAATGCAATTTTAAACAACATTATTCCAGCATTCATTTTAATTATATTTATACAGTGAATTGTATTAATAAATTCACTTAATCAACTTTGGTAAGCTTTGCTATTCTGCGCGAATTAAAATCATTCCTTTTAAAATAAGGTTAAGTAACATAGACTGGATTTTATTCTATTTCCCAAAATTTGGTAGTACTTAAAATTGTGTCTCTAAAAAATAAACTGTGTCTCTTGCTTTTAGAACGATGAACACGGTTTCACGGAGCCACTTTTTTACCAATTCGGTAAAACGTGATTATAATATGTCATAAAAAAAATTAGGTAGAATTGAATATCGATTTATAGCTTAGCTTGCTTTTTAAAATCAGCAAGACAGCTTTCATGTATCGTTACGAATATTTTTTACAGTAAGAAGATTGTAGGTATATATATCATTTATTATTACTAACCTGTAATTTGAAAAAGTGTGGTGGGCTCTGCCATCTTCCTGCCAGAGAGCAGGCCTGTGTGGCCTAATAGCCTGACGATGATGATGATGATCCACCATCAACGTCATCCAGCAACCGATAATTGCTGGATGGATCATCAGCAATTATCGGTTTAAGTTTGTCGATCATGTAGTGAAAATAATCCAAATCGTGTACCATCGATTCGAGATAAATAATTATGCTTGGCTGTAGACTACGGCTAATTGTGGGAAGAGAGCCGTGCCCTGTAGTGGGCCGGTAATGGGTTGATATGATAATGATGACGGTGAATTATGCTTTGGCCATTCACTTTATATCACCAACCCATTTCTTTTTATCTTCCACATATTTGGGTGTCTTGCTTTAGAGGATCAGCCTGGGGAATGGTGAACAACCTGACATTCCGTTTTGTATACTCCCAGAAATGCATAAATCCATTTTTTAAACATGACGTACTAAATACATATGGTTAAGTAGATATAAGCATTCCAAACTGTAAAATTCAAAGACGTATGAGTTTAAAATCGGATAGCCCTAATGGAAACAGTGTACCTACCTAAGTCTAACTGCACTTATTTAATAGGATATGTCAAAGACCTTATACAAATTGTATCAACCTTAAAGCTTCATTTGCTGAAATCTCCACTAACCAGACAAGCCGTGTGGTCTAATTGTCATTTTTTTTAAGCAAAACATCACACAGATCTTTAAGCGCAATATTTAAGTGTCGGTTTCATCCTCAGAAGTTGGATTTACAAAGAACAATAATCGGCACCCAGTAAGTAAATGCGTGACGTAATAGCGGTGATAGTCTAGTGGTTAAGGCTTCGGCTTCCCTTTCAGGACTACCGAGTTAGATACCCGGCACGCGCCTCTAATTTTTCGGAGTTATGTGCGTTTTTAATTTTATTTCAGCAAATAAAATGTCACTTGTTTAAACGTTGAAAGGAAACATCTTGAAAAAACATCTTCATCATACCAACCAGCCTTGCCCAGCGTGGTGGACTACAGTCATAACGCTCTCTTGGAGAGGACACGCGTACCCTGAAGTGGGCCGTTACTGGGCCGATAACGATTATGAATAAGTAAGTATGATCAGTTAATGTAAATGTTCATTATAAGTCGTTGACTTTAGCTAAGTTAATCATTGCCTGCTTTATAAAAATTGCATGCAAGGATATTTTCTTTGAGCCTGACTTTATATTCCTTATATTATAATTGTGAATGTAGTGTGTTTGTTACGCTTTCGCGCGAAACTACTTAACCGATCATCATGAAACTTTGTACACGTATTCTTGAAGTTATCAGAAGTAACATAGGATACTTTTTATAAAACCAAAATATATATATTTTTTACGAAAGATAAAAAAAATGTTTGTCTAAAATCTCATGTATGACTACAGGTGTAGACTATGTAGCCGTACGCTGCGTCCCGAAATTTACGCGGGCGACGCCGCAGCGCACATCTAGTTGTTTCATAAAGCGATCATATACCTGAATTGGTAGTTGTTAAGTACTCAGGCGGGCGATCTTATATTAACTACTTACAATACCAACTACTTTGCATTATCATATGCCATATATGTGAAGTGCTATGAACTGCCCGCGTAGCCTCACGTGCCGCAGCACTTCGCCATGGAAAATCACAGAAAACAAGGACACGATGCAATGGTTCATTCAACCGGACGTTATTATTCAACGAGCGCACTGTGATGAAACAACGCAGATCTTCATTATTATTAACAAAGCCCAGCGTTTCGAAATACTGGATGCGCAAGTGACTACTACACCCAAGCCCTATAAAAAGGCGCCAAGTTAAAAAGGTTCGCTGCTGAAGACACCCTAAACGAAGGCGATTTTTGCATACACTAACATGTAAAAACAACAACTTGCAACAACTTACATATCAGTAACATACACCTGTTTATATTGTTTATAATGACTGTCTTGCTTGTTTCGTCAAATCCTTGTTTTCAACTTTTAGTTGATGAATCGTTATTATTTGGGAAAGCTTTGTTTGATTTAGGTAACGAAATTGTAAACATTGTTCTTAATTTGTTCGGTTTGACATTAAAATTGCAATACACAGTATTGAGTGTATGACGTCTTGCTGATCTAAAGTGTGAAAGAGGTATTTGGTTTGACGTCACAAAATTAATAACGCGCAGGTTACATTAACATAGGGAAATGTCCTTGATATTTAAAAAAAGTTGGAGGTATCTTTCCTAATATTTCGAAGAAGATTATATATTTTATTGAGGCATAAGTCAGCCATTAAGAAATTATTATCTCAAAGAGTACGAAACTTATTTCATTCTAGTATACTGGGTAGTTTAGCGAAAATCCAGGAGTGACCAAATCGCGACTCCTAAGTGTTTATTCGCTGGTCTATGCTTGAGAGTGACGCCGTCGTTTTCTTTGCAACAAAAAAAAAGCCAAAAGGCTTCGTATATAAGGCAGTGTGTATAAAAACACTTATTTAGACAACAAAGAAAGTTGTAAAAGAGCTGAATTATTACTTTCATCTTACCAGTCCACTGCTAGACACAGTATTAAAAAATACAGAAACGATGTACACTACTAATATTTCTAAAACCAATCTACTTTAGAATGGTTTCTCGAACAAACGGTAGTCACTTCACACCATTTAGCAGTTGACAATAATAATTATACCTCTAATGTTCTAAAAGTTCACCATAAAATGGGAAAATGGGAAAAAGTTTGTGAGCTTCCTGGCTTTCTCCACGGGTGTAAAGTGAGACGTGCGCGGGGTGTTTTCACTGTTTTTGGACACAGTGCACTGCATACAACAATGGCTGAATAAGCATTCTGTATATTCTTAATTCAATGCTGCTGGACGTAGGTATTTTCTAAACTTACTTCACAGAAAACAGATTATAAAAATAAATATTATAATGAAAGCGTATTTGCTATAAGACAGTGATCTAAATCTTTTTTTATTCCGAAATAGATTAATATACACCAGGGTCACCAGGTCAGGTCATTTTATACCCAACGTAAAGTCGTACAACGTAAGTGTTTATCTGTTGGGCACAAGATAAGTTTTAAATCAAAAACCCTGCGTGAAATTGGTGGTTCGTCCTTTGAGTAACACAAACTTTCGCACTAGTAAAATTTATTGGGAAGTAGGTAAACACTACACGCTAAAAGCAAAGGCATCAAAGCTGCGAACTGTACTAGTCAAACATAAATCTTAATACATCAAAAGTTTATTTTAAAAGCAAGCTACGTATAGTGTGTATAATACCTAAATATTAGCTACTATGTAACATAAAGTATTTTCTTATCTGTTCGTTGATACCAATACCTGATAGGTAAATACAAACTGCCAAGATCGATTTCCTGCACGTAGGTAGGTAGAGTCGGTTTAAATAATACATTAATTATGGGAATTTCCGTTCGACTGCAAGTCGTATTCTAAACGAACTGCATCGATCAATAAAACTGAATACGCGAACTATTAGCTTTACAGACTTCTAGAAGATTAAGGATTTCGGTCCCTCATAAACTTCCTTTCCTATTTAACATCTTCAAATCAAATCAAAAAACACATTATTGTACACCAAATACAAAGCATTAGAACAAAAAAAAACGCATTTTAATTTAAAAAAAGGTACAATGGGCGGCCTTATCGCCTCAAAGCGATCTCTACCAGGCAACCTACCAAAGTACCAAAGTACATCTTCGAGATATTTATGGGGTTTTTGGGGTAATCAATGGGGTATTTGATTTTAAATACACCTAATTAATTAATCTAACTGCAGTTAATGTCAACATTCATATAATCTTCTAAAATTATTTTACCTCCTCACGGAGTGGATTTCTGGTGTAGAAAGTACTCCCACAATACAGTAAGAAATCTTAGTCTCGAGTTTTAGTTTACTCAAGGGGAAGATAAATAAAAGCTGATATTAAAAAAGTTCGGCAGTTACACATCACCTACGCACTCACATCTGAATTTACATAAACGTTAACGACCTGTGATGACTATTTCATAATGTCTCAACAGTTCTCATAAATTAAAATCACCGATTTTTAAAATTCACAGTGAATTAAGAAATCTATACAAATAAATTAAATCAAAGTGTCTGTCTGGGATTTCGAAATAACTTGAACGATCCCAAGCATAGCCAAACATACAGTTAACATGTGGTTAAAGGTCTATTTTAAGTAGGAATATTTATTTAGTATATAGTATTTATATAGTTTATAATATTTCCATTAGGGATATTTTCATCTTGGAATGTATCATCCTTATCACATGGTAATATAACAATCATCATTTCGAGGACGTTTTAGATTTTATTTAGTTTTAAATAGTTTATTTTAGGTTATAATTATAAAACAATTATTAAAAACTTTCGTATCTCTTTTAAAAAAAAACTAGTATGATATAATAGAATACAATCGTCGCTAAGGGCTTTCTTGTAGAGGAATAAATAAAAGAATAATTCGATTTCAATTTTTTCTCGAAACTTTCGTGGAGGGATTGACCTAATCAATTATGAAGGAACTTTTTAGGTTAGAACGAAAGAAGATTCGGACTGTTCTAACAGCGATAAAAGGAAAAACAGAAATTTATCTCGAGCGATCTCGCGGGTATCTAATAGTATTAAATATTTTAAAAGTGCACGCAAAATTTGCTTTACGTAATTTGTGGTTAGGAGGCCTACGATTTTATTATTTGATCCTTGCGTAAAATAAACTTTGACAAAGTTTACGTCACGTGCGTTTCGCTATAACGAGTTTTATAATTTGTAATAAAAATTTCTGCCACATGATCGGCCGATTATCGTGATGAACTGGAGACTTTTTATAAACTTCTAAGCACCAACCTACTAAAAAGATAATTGACGTATTTAGGCACTGGTATTGCAACCTGTAGATGAACGCACGAAACATTAATTTCATAAAATTTTCACGGTAGGTATTTACAAACATACATATTTGTTACGCAAAGTCCAAATTCGAAGAACTCCCTCTCAAGCAATTTCGTACCATACATCTCCCTAAAATCTATAATTCTAAATCTGGGTCCCAAAGTATCGTCTAAACTGCCAGATAATCTGCCAGATATACGTAACTAAAAAAAATATCTGAGTCGGTAAAACTTGTTAAATTACATGAGGGGCTTTGAAGTACTTTTATCTACGTGATAAAATTAGCAATGCTACGTGGCCGCTCTGTGCACTTTAACATTTCCATTTTTATATGCAATTAAATATAATAATCAATAAGATAGATTAAGTAAAAAGGTATTTTTATTTTAGAAAATTTTAATAAATATCCAAGAAAACCTTTCTGCAAATTTTCGTTACGAATAACTTTGACATTTCTACGGATAACCATTTCGGAAAGAAAAAAATATCTCTTTTTTTCCTGAGACAAACATTATATTATATTTAATAATAGTATAATTATGTTGTTTATACCTCATTTTGAAATATTCTGCATCTTAATTTGAGGTTGTATAGTGGCGTTGTGTGTAGTGACTTTATCATCTGGATCGTGAGGAGGGAGGGACGAGCTAAGGCATCCTCTTGAAGAGGGGAGCTCTATGTTCGAATGCATGAGGGCGATGAACTGGGATTTTTATAGTAATAATTGTCGGATCATAAACAGAGCAAGACTTGCAAGACTTGACTATTATTTATATCGGGGGGGGGGGGGGGGGAGTAGTAAGTAAGTAACGATGTATATAAATCGCTACGTACAACACTCCACGACTCACGTTTAGCACCCTCATGGATTTGGAATAAAACCGGCTAAGTGCAAGTTTAATAAGAACGAGGGTTCCGTATACTTAAAGGTGCCCTATGAAGCAACAATCGTTGTGATTTGCAACTCGATAAAACGAAAATGCGTCACGATAAAGATTGAAACTAATTTAAACTAACTAAACCCATTAATGAATTGGAGAGAATTTGATAGAACTACCTTTGAAGAAAGTTACCATTGAAACTGAATTATATGTATAGGACAGAATGAGATAGAGGTCATTATACATTTGGTTTTCTATTTTAATCACATAAAAATATTAAATCATTTTTAAATTTCGTTAAAAATAACAAACTTTACATTTATCCTAATACTCCTGATACACATCTCAACCTCTCGTAGATAATTGATGATGCAGACGTGGAAAGTTAACCGATGATGTAGATGTGGCTAACCTGTTAGGGTTATAGCAGATATATTAAACCTTATTATGGATAAAAGACACTTGCGATCTGTATACGAGACATACTGAACTTGCATAAACGACACTAGCTGCCCATACACGAGACGTACTAATCTTGCATAAAAGATACTTGCGACCTGTATACAAGACGTACACGCGACGTACTAAACTTGCTTAAAATACCCTTGCGACAAGTATACGAGACGTACTAAACTTGCACATAAGTCACTTGCTTCCTGTATTCGAGACGTAATAAACATGCATAAAAGACACTTGCGACCTGTATACCAGACGTACGAATTTTAGAGCGAATTCTTTTTTTTGTAGTGTTAGATAGTTAGTTATTGCGCAATAGAAATCACATTTTGCTCTCCACGCAGCGGACGCTTAGTAATAGAGTCCCGTTGGCATCCATCGGGTACGGAACCCTAAAAATAGGGTATCACGCTGCTATATGGTTTCACTGTTGTAAATTGTAAATTGTACACTCAGTCTTATTACAAAGTCTAGCTCATTGTTTTTTTTTTCGTTACTCTTTCAGTGTATTTTTTAAGTAATGTATACGATTAATATAAGATATCTAATATAAAAGTAAGTATTTTAGAGAATTATTTTAAATTTTGATAACCTTCCTGGAACAGTGGTGAGCGCTGTGCGGTGATTTTTAAGTGGAGGTACCCTGGTTAGATCACCAGAAGGCCAATTTGAGAATTTTTAATTTCTGTACTTTCTCGGGTCTGGTCTAAAGCGACGCTTAAGCCGTGGCTCGTCACCACCCTACCGACGAATTAGAGCCGCAAAGCGATTTAGCGTTCCGGTACGATGTCGCGTAGAAACCGATTAGGAATATGTGTTTAATATAACTGCCATAACACTAACATGTCAGCCCGATACCATCTTACGACTGCATCAGTACTTAAATGCGATGTCAGTCAATGGCTAACTTGTAGTGGATAAAAAATCTGCAACCATTGAACAAGCTTTGATGCTATTCCTATGCGGGTCTGCGGTCTTTAACTATAGCTATCGCTTGCTAGTGTTTATGACAGAGTTATTAAGAGACCGACGGTTTAACATGCTCTTCAATGCATGGCGGGGCCTACGCGAATTTCCTTTCCTCAAGCTATTAGGTACCTACTACGATCCTAACAGAAAAACCCAATGCTAAACAATTTTAACCCAACCAAAGAACCACACTCCATAATCAAGCTCAATAATAAAGTACGAGACAATATTATCTTTTGCCTAATATGTATAGATATAAAAACAAGGTAAATAGGTAGATATATTTCATTACCATTTTCTAATTTTTCTTTATTTTGTGCTTTATTATTTTACTGTTTTTTTTTGTTCCGTAGCAATCAAATCATACTGAGTTATCTCATCATTACGAGCATGAATGAATGAATAAATACTCTTTTATTGTACACCAAAAAGTAGTTACACATAGAGAAACATGGTACAATTTAGTGGCCATATCGTCTTTGGTTACTGTTTGTGTAGCAATAACCTACACAAACAGCAACCAAAGACACATGGGTCCTACCAATAAAAAAAAATTATAAAGCGTTTTTATATAACCAAGGAAACCCTGGGCGGACATTTTTACTCGAGTAAGTGGACTTTTGTGGATGAGAAACGCTAAGGAAAGAAGGGAATGGAGAGAGCTGGGGGAGGCCTACGCCAGAGAGAAGACTTCTACCACAAGTAACAACAAATAAGAATTTAAGACTAGCTATTAAATAAATGTAATGAAATAAAATATGTAATTTGTTAAAATAAGTATAAATTTAAGTATGTTATGTACTTTAATTATGTGAATGAATGTAATATGTATTTTTTATTGTTAGTAGAATAAATGGCTTTTTTTTTTTTTTTAATTTATAATTTTTATATAAATCGGACCACTAGGAGAGCACTAGTTATTGTAAGTATATTCACAAATGGTTACGATAAAAGTACCTCAGTACACTAAGCTCGCTACATATAGCGCGGAGAAATCTAAACACCACAGCCCTAAATAAAACAGTGATTTGTATGCATACCGTAGCGACAAACGCAGCCAAAACCAAGCAGCTGCGTGATGGTGTAACCGTGATCGAGGTAGTAATGGACCGGGTTCGTTCGCCCATAAAAGCGAAAGTGCGTTCATTGGGACAACGACCGGCTCCTGCGGACAGCCCCGTAAATCTCCTTTGCCCGACTCATCACAGATAGATAGACTTTATTGCACACAAAAAAAAATATAATAATAAATACATTTCTTCACAAGAATGCAGGTACGTACGGAACTACGGTAGGCACAGTCTATCATTTAGTGTATTAATATCTTAACTTAAATTACTATAAATACTTAGTATAGCAATTTAGAATTTTTTTTATTTAAATTAATCACAAGGATGACACAATGTAAGCAATATATATATATATATATTTATTTTTAATTCAGCACAGATTTAATTCATTTATTAAATATTGAACTAAGAAAATACAAAAGGTAATGTAAGAATTCAATAAAAAAAATATAAAATTGGTTGTCTTACTTAACAACACAAATGACAACTTAATAAATTTATATAAATACTAGCTGCGCCCCGCGGAGCTACCCGCGGTGAATAAGCCGTTTCAAAGGACGAGATATTTGGTGTAAAAATACGAATCATGCGAACGACCCTTAGAATTTCGATATTTTTTCAGGATAAAACATAGCCGGTCTTACTCTCCGTCCTTTCAATTAACCCTACACCAAAAATCAAGTTAAAGAAGTACGAACAAACACACTTTCACATTTATAATATTATATATGGATTGGTATGCAAAGGTGGTTATATATTTAAAGCAATATCTTCCAGACAACCCTTGGGGAATTTAAGTCAGTAAAGTCAAAAAAAGTCATCATCATTTCTTTATGTAATTTTTTTGCAAATTCACGGACAGCGGGGATAGCCCAGTGGGTAAGGCTTCGGATTTGCTTTAGGGGGACCGAGTTCAATCCGCGGCACGCATTACTGACTTTTCGCAGCTATGTGATTTGTCGTGGGAGGGAAATGGAAGGTGGAAGGTATCGGAACAGCGAACAAAAAATAAATTACGTTTTTACCACTACAAGTTAGCCCCTGACAGTCTAGCTATCTCACATCTCTAGTGATGAAGCAGTCTAAAATGATAGCGGGCCGATTTGTATGGCATATTCAAGCACTCCGAATCTGTTCGCTTTATCGTGTCAGAATGCTGAATCGCTTGAAGTCACGGTAGGGTGGTGGTAGTCACGACCGAAGCCTCTCACCACACTGTACCAAAAAAAAAATCGGAAATTATAAATTCCAACGTTCCCCGAAATGGGGATCAAACCCGGGCCGCCCACAGTTAAACCGCCCGCTGCGCTCTGCACTTCCAGTTTTCGTTCGCTGTTAGTGACCGCTACGGCGCGAGTTAACATGAAGCGAAAGAATATGTACACCTATGATTTTATTTATCTACCTACGTCAATAAATAATCAGTTTAATTTTGTTCACAAGTAGATGTGATTTGCTTCGCCTTTATTACACTAGCTGTTGCCCGCGAGCTTTACCGCGTTTATTACGGTTTTTAACAAATTCCGTGGGCGCCTAGTTTACCATAGGCTACTTTTTTCACCCACTAGGTGAGATTGTAGGCAAGAGCTAACTTGTAGTGTAGACTTTATTTTACTTAAAAATAGCTTGATTATGCTTAAAGATATCATAGAAGCAGACGGATACTTTCAAGCCCGGGAATAAATAATCGGTAATAAGTAATCAGTTCCCGCTAGATTATTTAAAACCGAAACATACGCAAACGAAGCCACAGCAGGTAGTTAAGACTCTAAAATCAGGGCCCAGGTTAACGCAAATACCGCCTTTTGCTAAGAGCAATCTCCTACGGACAAACTTTGCTCGAAATTATTTAGTTGGCTTGCAATGCAATAAATAATAAATATTTCATAAATAAAACGATCTGTTAACATTACAGAGCTGAAAAAAATACACTTCAATTTTATTGTTAGCAAATTTAATCACGCAGTTATATTTTTAAAAAATCTTGGCTACCTAACAGATAACCACCCATTACAGGCCCACAATGGGGCACGGGTATCCTCCCACAATGTGAAGGGATTAGGCCGTAGTCCACCACGCTGGCCCTGTGCGGATTGGTGGTCTCCACACCCCTTTGAAACATACGCAAACGAAGCCACAGCAGGTAGTTAAGACTCTAAAATCAGGGCCCAGGTTAACGCAAATACCGCCTTTTGCTAAGAGCAATCTCCTACGGACAAACTTTGCTCGAAATTATTTAGTTGGCTTGCAATGCAATAAATAATAAATATTTCATAAATAAAACGATCTGTTAACATTACAGAGCTGAAAAAAATACACTTCAATTTTATTGTTAGCAAATTTAATCACGCAGTTATATTTTTAAAAAATCTTGGCTACCTAACAGATAACCACCCATTACAGGCCCACAATGGGGCACGGGTATCCTCCCACAATGTGAAGGGATTAGGCCGTAGTCCACCACGCTGGCCCTGTGCGGATTGGTGGTCTCCACACCCCTTTGAAAATATTATGCATTATTCTTAGGAATGCGGGCTTTGTCACGATATTTCCTTCACCGTTGAAGCAAGTGATATATTAATTGTTTTAAACGCAGATCACAACCACTAGCCCAAGTCCTTACGGACTGTATACCTACTTATTAATATATTATATTATAATATATAGGCCCGTAATAACGCGGGAAACATCATAATAAATGCAGCTGTTTGTTTAAAAACAAGAACCTTTTTTAATATAGTCGGTTTACAAAATATATTGAGTACATTTTTAATAAGGTACTGTTGGGTACAAATATATTATCTTAGTATATATATTCATACTATTTATGTTATGATAACATTTCCGGGTAAAAAGTAAGAAACATATTGCGACCTACTACAAATAAGTTTAAAAGTTAATGCTACTTCCATTTCTTGTTCGATCGATAGTAATAGCATCATAGCAGAAAGACCGGTCGCAAAACAAACAAAGAAATAGCTATTAAACGGATGACGATGTCGCAGTCACGTTTGTATTTGCTGCATCACCGTTCAAATTTCCCTCTTGGCGCCGGAGACAGCGAGTCTATACCTCCGGCGGACGGCGCAATCGTTACGAAGCGCGTCGGTCTGCATCGGCGGGCATGCGCACTGCACCCAGCCGATCATTCAGCCTAGAGGGAAGTGAGGAGAAACGACGCTGCTCGGCGTGAGTAACCGCCCGCCTCGCCGCGCCACCCGCACCCACAGTCCTCGCGCCGCGCCGGTTCTGCGCGCTCCACGGTAACCGCATCATGGTGAGTCAGTGCGAAACTATTCATTTATGACGCCTCTAAATGCATACATTGAACTACAGTATAAAATGACTAGAAAACGTTAACTGCCGATAAGCGTAACAGCCTTGCACTCCCTGTAACGACCTTGGATTACACAAAGTATATATGCTTACTAACCTAATTAAATGATGAGAGGAATATCATAACATTGTGAAGCCTACTCTGATACCAAATAACAACAAGGTCAACCGACATAGTTCGAGCTAAACTGATATTTAACACAGTAAATGAAAATTTCAGGTAATGGATAACCGAACGAATGAAGAGAATCAAAATGAACAAAATTCCAGTATATTTATTACGAACTTTCAAAATGGGGAGACATTGAATTACTCCTTGGTTCTTATAAGAGGATTAATAACATCTGGTGCATGTAATAATAATGAAAAAATAAGATGTATAACTTACCACAACGGAAATGAAAATGAATCTCAATGGGACGTCTACAACAGAGAATTCAAAACAATAATCGAGCTCAAGCGAGGAGAAAATGTTATTGATTTACATTACTTAGACCAACAACGAAAGACAATCATTTTACATTATGAACCTAGAAGAACCAATTTCAGGGTAACTCCTCTGTATATTATATGTCAAGGACATGATGGATGTTTTCAGTGTCCTCCAGATGCCGATAACTCTATTGAAAGTGCTTGTTCTCGTATATCAATAGGCGCTAAGCTAATTCAAAGCGTCACAGCTGAAAAACTATTTGAAAGTGGATTTGGAAGAAAAACTTTTCAGCTTGAACATGAAGTTAATCAAAAGAAACCCGAATGCATTGTATTTAAAAGCAATCTCAACGTAAATAAAGCAAGAAAAATGAGACAAGGGGAGTTATGGACATATTTTGGAAGAGAAATTATGCTCTCAGAGTTAGGAAGCAACGAAAGAAAATATTTAGGATTTATTTCTTGTACAAGGTTTAAAGGAACTGATGTGGATAAACCCATGACACATGAAGAAGCAGTTTCATTCACTGAAGGATACGCAGCATTAGGAGGTGGAGGTTTAGCATTGTTTGGGACTGCTTGTTTGTATACTTGGCCAGCATCTGTAAAAGAAATTATTCCGAAATTACTAGACAGTTCTCCAGTGAATTCGCGGCGTTTTATGGATGACAGTGGATACAGAGGTACATTAGGAGGATGTTTTGCTACAACACTTGGCTCTGTTTTTCATGAACTCGGTCATACATTTGATCTTGGTCATACAAAAGATGGAATAATGGGAAGGGGTTTCGATAATATTGAACGCGTATTTCTAGTTGGTGATAAAAGATCAACTTTGGTTAAAGATAACATGAACAACTATAATGGCAAACCCGTGCAACATTCTACGGTGTCTCTTCAGCGTAATATAAGCGTCACCATGAATGTCGCAGAACCGTTAAGAGTGTTAGGACCCCGAAGTAAAACTACATTAGGGAATTTTGCTTCAATGACAAAGTCTGATATTGTAAGACGAAGTGCAAATGTTACTCCGATAACAAGGCCTTCTAGTGTTTACTCAACTATAACAAATAGACTTTCGGATTCCAAGAGAAACTTAAACAAAAATAATGGCAACGATTCAATTTACTGGACGAGAAATTGTGCTGTTCTTTTATCATACCATAGATGGTTTAATAATGAGTATGGTAGGGAAAGGCAAGCAATAACAAGATATTTAAAATTTGATAAAAACAAAATGATGATAATATCCACAGCAGGAATAAGAATAGTCGAAGTACGAGATGAATCTAATGGTATGGTTTTGGATTCATATGAATTTACAAATGTTTTACCAGAAAAACGATTTTTAGTACCGTTTACGTTTTCGCCTAAAACCAAAGTATTAACGATAGTAGTTGAAGATGATCTTGGAAATGTTTTAAAGCAAACATTTTCATATTAAGACCAATAAAGTGATTTAAAAACAAAAAAGTAGCGAACATTCAGTGTTACACCAGGCGTTCCTACATCTATTTACCTACTTAAATTATCAGATTATTTTTGACATTATGTCCTAAAAAAGGTACAAAAAAAACTGTAAGGATAGTATCAAATATGTGTAATTATAAAAGAAGACTATTATTAATTGTTTGGTGTATTTGTGAATCGCCTTCTAGACTGACTCCATCGTGTGGTTGCTGTATGTTCTAATTTTCAATTCGAGCAGTTTCCAAGTTTTGGCCCTAGATGTATGTGCTATCAGAGGAATCACCCGTACTCTTATTATTAAGGTAATACTTTAAAAAAATAAGAACCGAGAATTCCTGTTAGATACTAACTTCAGTCAAAGATGACTTTACAACTAGTTTTAAGACGAGACAATGGCATCTCGTCCAACTAACCAGCTTTTTATAATAACTTTTTTTAAACAAACGTTATACACTCTCATCTCACTGTTCCTTCTGTTAATCGAAACGCCAAAAATTATGTATCCAAGTATTAAAACCGCTATACCCATTTTTCAATAGGTTCAGTTAAAGGTAACTACATCATTTATATAATAATAATAAGAAATGCATATAAAATATGGCCTACCTTTGTTTGGAACGAAGATCCTAAATTTTTTTTTTAAGTAAAGTATTGTACTACCTGTCTGGTATCTGTTATAATAATATAAAAAATGGTCACAACTCTTTGACTATCAACATGTTAGGAATGAGGATACACACCATATTTTAAACCAAGAATCTAACCTTAACCCATCGAGTCATATAACTGAGGAAATTGTCTTTGGCTAAATGTCATTTTGACATCATGATTATAATAACAATGACAAATTGTTTGCAAATTGCTATAATAATGTTTTTATTTTTACAATATTTTTCAGGATACTATTCTACGTGAAATTGGAAGTCGATAAGAATGTAATCTCTGGCGATAAACGTCGATATCGGCTATGTGCTTATCTCGTAAACTTACTTTTTTACTGCTTCAAATGTGAGCAGTTTAATTTAGTACCCTATGTAGCTACGTAAAATGGCAAGTGCTTATGAGGAAAATCAAAACCGCTTTACTTTTGAAGATATAAAATCTTTTCCTTCAGTTACAGATGGAAAAATAAATATTTGTTGTTTTTTGGAAGCATCGTCTGACTTAATTAAATTAGTTGGTATGTATAAATTAAAGTTAGATGTTTTTACGTACTTTCTTGAATAATAATAATAAAATGCATTTTATTTTATTTACTACTTTATTTACTTTACTTTATTTTTTTGCTCTAACTGGTTGCAGCCACTAACTTTTATTTTTATTTTCAGGTCGTCTTGGCAAAGTATTTGCACCAGTAAAATATGATATGCAAGGGAACATTGATGTAAGTAAGTGCATGTTATTATAAAAATACTGTACATGGTCACTGATGCTAGCAAAACAGTAATAATATTAATTAATCAATGTAGTTATCTATTAGATATAGACAACAAGACACGCAACAGTCCAATAATATAATAAATCAAAAAAAAATTCATTAAGTAGGCCTATCACCGACGCCTATGAAGCACTTATATATAAACCTAGGCCAAGATGTGGTTGTTGTATCAATCTCAAATCATCATCATGGCGTGATGGATATTGTTAGACCTTTACTCATACAGCAAGAGATTTCTGTGCTGCTCTAATGCGGCCATACATTAGTAACATCTTTTATTCAATAATATTTATTTAATCTCAGAAACTATATAATTGGCCCATTTCCCACACATATGCAATGTTATAAGGGCCATTTTTAAAATGTATTGTTTTATTTTATTTTATTTATTTATTTTTCAACATACGACTAGTATTACAGGAATTTTCCTTACTCACTAGTGTAGACACTGATGCACCTATCAACACACATTATAACTATATTTTACTAACCTACCTACATGCTAAACTTTATCAATGTAACAAATGCACCACAGAGCAACCTTTGTGAGTTCAGTCAGAGTACAATAAAACAGATCCATTCTCTCAGCTATGCCGTTATTAGAAACGTACAAATAAAAAATTTAAGAAAATACTTTACATTAATTTTTAAAATATTTAATTTTAATTTATTTTAGAAAATTAAATTGCACTACAACTATGACAAGGACTCCTGCTTACTGGACTTAATGTTAGAGGAACATTCCAATGGGAAACATACAGCTGCAGAAGGTGTTTTATGGCTGAATAGGCGAGTATAATTTTTCTAAAATGAGAGACTTGCATTTCAAATGGGCTGGTGTATTATTAAAGAATTGCAGTCAATACAACAGTTCAGTAGTTATGGCATTTGCAAGTAATTATCAACCTTTTGATTTCTCCAATAGATTCAATAATTGCCCACTATAGTTGAGTTAATCTTTTATTTTTTACTGTCATTCCTATGTTATTTTTATATTTCTATAACCTTCATCATCATCCTCAAATCAACACATAACCGACACACTACAAGATACGGGTCTCCTCCTACAGTGAGAAGGGGTTAATGTAGTCCACCAGGCCAATGATGGATTGGTGGACAATTTCATAACCTTACTTATCCATTAGTTTAGTTTAGAAAGTGTACAAGAGAATCTGCACAAATAATTGTAAAATCATACCAAGCCACATTTAAGCAATGGGGAAGGTTTTAAGCTAAATTTGTCTTATATTTATTATCCAAGGAACTAGTAAATCAGCTTTTAACAACCTCATTTTATAATTTTAGAGTAGATAATTAGTTTTATCCCAAATGTTAAACAGAAACTTTCATATTTCAGGGCTTTGCTTTTTTTTGAATTAGTATTTCATGAAATTGTCATATGTCTACAAGGAAAAAATTATGATGAAGATATGAAAAAAGTATTTACTATTGCCTATGAGGGTTCAGTTAAAAAATATCATAGTTGGGTCACTCAACAACTATTTGCTGTAAGTTGTACATTTATCTGTTTTGTTTAAATATGTTAATCTGTTCAATCATAACGATCATGGTGATAAGGTAGGTCCATTTCAATATTCTTTTAATCACACTTTCTTGTAACATGGACCTTATTACATATTAATAAGGCTCATAATCTAAAATATTACACATGCGTGTTTATTTAAAATCATACTTGGACTTTATTTATGATGACCCTGATAAAGTTTAGTTCATAACTCACTGCGAGTTACATGAAGATGGGCCATTTTTTAATTTAGTGGGGTAATTCAGATTCAATTTAAGAGATTTTTAACCAACAAAAAGGTTTTATGTGGTTAAAAATAGTAGGAATTTCTTTATTATATTAAGGAACGAATATTTTTAACTTCTCAATTATTATGATAAATGAATGTTTAATTTTATCAAATTATTCACAATTCATAACTAGTAATTTTTAAAACATGTTTAAAATAAGCCTATTTTTTGCGTCGCAAGTGTGTTGAAAATCGTCGTATAAAACATCTATGGTACATTGATTATTAGTCTCGGCTTTCTTTTGCGCTCGCTTCCAACTCACGCGCCTAATACCGCCTCGACTGTAAAATCAAATCTAACAAACTCGTTGTATAATATCCTATTATGATAGTGTTGAGTAGTAATTGACCTAAAAAAAATCCAACTAAACCGGCTTGTCGGTCTGTTGGTAAGAGTGTTTCGTTTCGTTGGACTACGAGTGGTGAGATCTTGGGTTCGATTCCCGGGCTGGGTTAGAATTTTGTATAGTTTTTATGTTAGGAAATTATCAATGGGTACCAGAGTTAAGAAGTTAGCACTGTAAAACTAAAGTTTACAGAAATAATGTAAAGCCACCAGTCCCGGTTATCATGATAACACATGAAAATAATCGTTTAAGCTTGCCCTCTTGTGGCAGAAGAAGCCTATTAGACATTGATGATAACTTTGATATATATTTGATTTCATTCCAGCTCATTTGTAAAATGTCACCAACACTTCCCCAGATAATGGAATCATTTGAAGTTGAAAATAACGAAGCTTTTGAAGCAAGGCTAGTAAGTTTTAATACAACATTATATTCAGTAAGGAGAAAAATCGATGATTTTTTTAAGGAGCATAATATGTTACAAGATTCCATGTAATTCGGCTATGTTAATAGAATATCTTTCTTGTGTTGTATGTTCAATTAGTTTCAATATTTCAACTGTGATTTTGTTTTTCAAGTTTATTCACGTAACTTTTACTAAGCTATATTGACATAACTGGCACAATTTTTTTTACCACTCATGTTTTTAATTTATAATTTTGCATTCAGAGTTCTTTATAGATGCATATTTTATTCAAGTACATCTTATAAAACTAGTGAAGGTTTGTTTTCAAAATCAAAATAAAGGCCATTTTTTTATGCTGTCACTTTTATATTCACGATGAACTGAATATTTGCAGTGCAAATTTGCATCCTGCAACCAATCTCAAGAATAATATCACAGTAAATATTTTGAACTATGAACTACTAACAAACGTTCGAAAGGATACACTCACACCTATGCGTGCACAGAAGATGCCCTAAAGCTATTATCGCAGGATGTAGAAATTAGAGCCATAAAGCAAAATAGCTAAAATATGTGACAGACTGGTGATTTGTACGCCATTATTTATTTTTATTTAATTTGTTTTTGTGAATTGCGTTGTGGAAGTAGAATAAATGCTGTGTAGATTAATCAAAGCAAAACAAAATTCACATAACAAACTCACACCTTATTGTAACACACACTCTAATTTTTATTTCCTTATGTGATTTTCATAAACTACTTTATTAATTAATAGTTATAAAAATAAATGTTTGGCGCCACAATGGAGCGACTAGCAACACTGTAACGTAGTCAGTGGCAGTGATGGATTTAAGCCAACTGAGCACAAATGTTAAGTAAATTACACATTATATCTGTTTAATTAACAAAGTACAGACAACTTGTAAAAATAATTTTAAATTGCTACGACTTAGGTACATGGACCGAATAGAAATAGCTAATGCAAAGAAACCATAATCTGTGGTCATAGTAGTATTGTTAATATAAGCAACACCATTTCACCCACACTAAGTTTATAATTTGTGTGTATTAAAAATATACATAAAATGTATTACTAAATATAATATAGTTTAAGAGAATTGGCAATAGATTCAGTGGTGCTCTCTTCAATAAGCCTATTTAATCTCAATATAATTTCTTTTCCTAATATCCGATCTTATTGTAAAATTTAATTCAAATCATTTTGTGATATTATAAGTAGTTAAAAGGAATACCAAAGTGCTTGTAAATTATGTTCCAATTGAAAAAGTATTATTTATTATAATATTTAAAATCTAATATTTTTGTAATCACTAAAAATCACAATGATCATATTTTTTAAGAAAATTCGAAATTGACTAAGTAAAATAATACTTAATGGCAAGAAAGAAAATAATAATATAAGTTGTGAGAAAACGAACCATTGTATTATCAGTGTAAGTTATACCAATGTGAGGAAGCTTTAACATAAATAAATTATCTTCAAAAATATTGTTTCTATTGGTTATGTGTCTGTAGTCAATGCACAATAACAGAACCCTGATCATTTTGACCTTCTCTATGTCACATAAATTTTACTTGTAGACTTTTGACACACTACTGCACACGAATGGTAAGGTGTTTCTTATGTAACACAAATAAACAAAACGGGTTAAAAGGAAATAAAATTCACGAAAGTGTATTTAAAACGTTAGTTGAGCTTAGCACCACAGAAGTTTTCTTCGATGGGAGGGGAATCTTGAGTGCTACTCGCAAATGGCGATTTTTTGTATTTACAATGTGTAAATGAAAACCCAAATAATTCTTCGCAGGCTTTAGAGGTACATTATGTAATGTCTGAGACTTATCTATTAAACCGAAAACCTAATCGTTTTTGAGTACTGCCACAGTTTTTACTGAAAGAAATCAGGTACCTACAGCCCTAGGATTACATGCAAAAAAATCATATGACTCCTGACACTTATTAGGTACGCGTCGCGTAGCTGTACTATGCTCGTGTCTGTCTTTTATCTTTAATAGGGTTGTCAAAAGTAAACACTTAACATGTCTTAATTTGTTTGTGTGGAAAAATTTTGATTATTTGATATTTTTACAGGGTGGGTTTCCTTATGAAATACACTTATGAAGCCTTCAATATTATTTTGTCATTCTGTTTCACGTTGTATATTACCTATAAAAAATATAGAGGGATTTGGCTCAAATTTTCTATAGCATTGAAGTCTTGGCTACACGAAATGCATCATTACCTACAACGACTTTTTTGTTAGGTCCCAAATTGTCGAGCTCTGCCTGGCCGTATGACAAATTCACGTGTACTTGCGATCTCTCACAGGAGATTGTTAAGGGCAATTTACACACCGTGTGCGTACGTGTCAACACAAGTTACAGTTACATATCGTAGGAAACTTCTTCTGCTGCCACTGCAGCCTGCTGGGCAGTGCGTAGTGTTCCACTACGCTACGTTCACTGTGCTAAACACGGATTTGCTGAGCATTGCTGCTCTTAATTTCTCGAACGGTGCGTCTTGTTAATAGTAGTAAATTTTCACGCCACTGCGGAGATGGGTAGAGTAAATATCAGGGACATCAAATAGACTTTAAATAATTAATTCTAGTGTCATTATTTTTATCAATAGAATTTATTAGATTTATTATTTGGTGCTAGAATTTCTTGAATGTGATAAATAAATAGATTTTGCAACAGAAGATGCTTGTTTTAAAGCCATAAAGCAGAATACAATTTCAAATATGGTAATTATCCATAATCCTGCATGTAGGATGATTTCCGTGGGCGTGTTTTCCAAATACGGATTAAAAAGAAAGAAGGTAACAAGAGGCATTTGCATTAATGTCGTTAACATCAAGAATCCAGCCAACTCGGGGACCTGTAACAGAAATCCAACGGTTTTCCAGTAAGTAAATACAATTTCAAATGCAGTGGTGCACCCCCCACTCAGATGGTCAGACAACATTAAGCGAGTCGCAAGGAATCGCTGCACGTATAAAGCACACAGCTGGGAAGAAGATTTGCTCGCTCGCAATCGAGGAGTCGTTTTCGAGTATATACGAGTAGATTATAGAAAGTCGGAGTGCATTAAAGCTCAAATTTGCCTACAATGACATAGCTCGGACCTATGACAGAACGGACATAGGTCCGAGCTACGGACAGAACGTTTATAAAACAAAAATCATATTAGGTCCAGTTTTTTCCTTTGACGGTACAGAGTTTGATACGCGAAAACGACTCCTCCATTGCGAGCAGGCAAATGTTTTATTAAGACTATTTAGGGTATTTAGGGTCTAAATTTTAGACCCTTAGGTCCTGCTGACTTACTCAAGTAATTAATAAGGTCAAAGGTCCGTAAATACCACATTATGGGATCTGATAGGTACAGAAAATTCAAGATTGAACCGCAGTGGACCGCGAGATTCTGTAGATGCTAAACCGCACTCTACCTTATCTAAAATACCTAACTTGAAGAGAAACTAACTATACTGCCCTAACGTCTGTGCCAAATTAGTAAAAAAATAAGATAGGACTATATTAGTAGACTAGAATACTTGTACAAAATAATTAAAAAAAACAAATCCAATTCCTACCCGTGGTGCTTAAATAAAATCAAGGGTAAGCTAATAAATCTGAAACAAACTTACTCTGCAGGATAAATTTCCATAATGTCCTAGATAGAGTCTAACTGATTCTATAACGGTCAGCAGGGTAAACACGGTAATTGATAAATATTTTGACAGGTGGCCAAGCTTCCCAATCTAGAAAAAGAAATACCAAATTCTTAGTTTAATATCAGTAGGTAGGTACAGATTTTATTTATAAAAAGAGCTCAGGCCCTAAAGTTACTGACACTATTTAAGGTAGAAAACTACTTAATTATTAGGTACCTAACAAAATTTAGCGCGATATTGTAGGTACCTATCACAAAAACTCCATATTCAATTAAGCTTTTAGGTACTTTCCCACTGTATTTTATAAAATACCTACCTGCCTGACCAAGGTTTAAAATCGCTAATTCGGATAAAACTGCTAAGCTTACAGGAGAAGTACAATTTTTTAATCGGTTTTTCTCTTATTCAGGAAAAAGGTGAGTAGTTCCTAAAGGTGAGGTGGGTGATTCCTACGCAAGCGCGTCTTTCTCTGGACTTAATCATTCCTTTTTATCAGGCATTTGTGAAGTGCATGTCGTACCTTCACATTAAATACTACTTATAAACTAGGTAAGTAGGTATTCGTAATATCATAATTTCAATTTAAAAAAAAAGATTTTATTACTATATTTAAATGACCATGTAGAGATAAACAAGAGTACCTATTTACATTTCATTTTTACCTTATTGTATAGGAAAAATCCAATAGTAAAAATCCAAACGATATAGAGATATAAGTTAATAATTAAGCACTTTTGAAAACGCAACATTACACGGTATTGCATTTTTTGTGCAACCAAAATATTGTTTAGTACTTTTTGTTTATCGTTTTGGTTGTCATGACAATGTACTTTAGAAAACTATTTTTCCCGCTTCTAGTTCCCGCCACTACTGAGTTGCAATCTTCCGTAATCGATTCTAAATTCTAATCACAGCTTTAGTAGATAACGTGGGCGTGCAAAATCTTTCTTATTCCTTTTTACTAAACATATGCGTAAATAACCAAATTAATTGACCTTAATAACTGACCTAATATCTATAGTAACAAAGCAAATCAATGGACTGGATTATTAATATTCTGAAGTATAAATTATAATCAGTCTGAAACTTAATAACCATTGAGGATACAATCAACATATTTTTATTTCTTTCGCTGACCTCTATTATACAATAAGTAATTAATGATAAGTATTATACTGAGTATGATACCTATATTTTATTTTACCTATTCATTCACGATACCTTTTGTTTTCATGTTATGGTGTTATTGTATATTTTCATATGCTGTGTTTACTTTTAAGAAAACATTACACTTAAATAGAATAGTTAAAATTTTAAAAACGGTTGTATTAGTGTAAGTGTTTGTAAGTAAACCTAATAAATAAAATAAAATATACTATAAATATCATAATAGTCAATATCGGTTTTTACCACAGAACCACTGATTATCAAACGACAGTAATGTATCTGTGGTACTACGTAATGTCAGTTTAACTTTGATAATTTCATAACATAACCCTACTTTTTTTTTGGGATACATTTTAATTTGTTTGAAAGGATTTAAATAATTCTTTATTTTGCATTTTACATATTATTGCAATATGTTTCCGAGGACATTTAGACTTTCCATAGGTTTGTACTGATACCTTCTGTGTAACTATTATTAAATCGTTCGAAGTATAATTTATTTTCTCTTTTCTTTAGGAATACTGTGCCCTAAAACATTCCAGTTTTCAATGAATTCTGGTATTAAATATTTTCCTCCACCCAAAAACTATGACGGTAAGTCCTTTTTCTTTTTCTCCATATATGTTACACAATGCACACCTATACATACTTACATTTATAAACATACTTTCGAAAATAATTATGTGAAAAAAAAGCGTGAAAATGTGTAATATATATGTATATTAAAATATCCAGATCAAAAATTCATTATTATGGAGTAATGCAACAATACTTTTAATGTATGTTATTTATAGATATTGAAATTCCTGAACGTCCAAGACTAAGAATATATGACAAGGTTCCTCTCTATCCTCCTAATTTGAAACCACCAAAGATGCAAAAGCGTCTGCGTTACATGAGAGGTCCAGAACAACTGCATAATACCTTACAGCTGAAGCAATATGGTATAGTGGTAAGTTAATCTAAGAAACTGTTTGTCTGTAAACTGTCTTCATCTTTCATAGGAGTAAGCTATATAGAGCTTAGACCCACAAAGTTCCTCTAATGACCTATGATCCTGACCTTATTCTATATATCTACTCCCAGTTAATGCAGAAGCCCTTTTAAGGTTGAAACATTGGGCCTTAGTCACCCAACTTACAATACTAATTGTTGCTTAGCTGAAAAAATTACCTTATGCACTGTGTATTAGTTGATAACTATTATATATTAACAAAAATATTTTATTTCGGCCTAAGTTATTAGTTGGTGTAACATATGTCATATCATATTGTTTATAATAGTCATCATCATAATCAGTTAAACCGATTCACGTCCACTGCTGGAAGATTGCTTGTTTGGGGGCTGAAAGTTGTTAAACCCATTAGCGAAACGATTCCTAATAACTCAAGAAAAACTTGTAATTTAAAATAGTATATTTATATTATTATTTATTAGTTTAAATTAATTACAGGCTATAAGTGGTGGTAGATTGCGTCATGAACATTTTGAAATGGCACGTCTCCAAGTGGCAAGGAGGTTAGACATGAAAAGGATGTTTGGTATATGGAGAGTGGATCCCCCCTGGCAGCCTGTAACTAAAAAAGGCCAGGGTCAGCGTATGGGTGGAGGAAAAGGGGCAATTGACCATTATGTCACACCTATCAAATCTGGAAGAATTATACTTGAAATTGCTGGAAAGTGTGAATATGCTGAGGTGTGTTATTTTATTTATCGATATGCTTATTGTCGCTTACCATTTAATTTATGAGTCTACATAGTGAAGTTTATACTTGCTCTGATGTGATTGACTGTTGTCAATTGTGATGAGATAAGTCCATAGTGTTAGCCACACATTACAGGTGATGTCATCAATATATATATAATATAGGTTTAGTACTTGGCTTCCTTACAAAACACCTTAAAAAATAATACAGTCAAAATCTGTTATAATGACATCGAAGGGACTACTCATATTTAGTCGTAAAAACCTATAGTTGTAACAACCGGTAACAGATGTTAATAGGAAAGACAATACATGTATGTAATACGCGATTTTTCTTTGATATTGATTTGTTTTCTTTTTTGCGACATGTTACAATTTTCACAGTTAACTCATCAATATGTTTTAGTGCGTCTTGTGTAAAGATAAGTAGCAAACAGACTTAAGAGGTATGACGAAGCGGGCCTTGAGGCTAGGGCATGCACGTGCTTTGTTTCTAAGAATTATAAAAGACCCTTAACTTTGTTTACTTTTACGATAATAGCCATTGACCATTATACTGTGCCAGATGTGGATACTGTTACCTATTCGAATTGTTTACAATACAGCTGAACCGGTCGTTCTATAGATATAATTTTCCGAAAACATTAACCAAATGTGGTCGCTTAATGCGGTATGTCGCAGTAAACAATGTCGTAAATACCAATGTTTTCCGATAAGGCGGTCATATCATATTCAGCCAGGACCTTTGATTTTGGTCAATTTAACCGGTATGTTGTTCTAAACGATGTCGCCATAAACGGTTTTTACTGTATGTTGCTTACAAGTTTCTTTCTAATTTTCGTGAGGTATCATCACCTTTATTAAGTACTAAGTACAGTGTTGATTCCAAATAACTTCCTCACAGCGCTTCTTTATATGTACATTAAGTATCTACTTTTTAAATACTTTGGCTAGGGTTTGGAACACATGTCTGCGGTATGTGGTCTTGATTTTTACAACCTGGTTATCTTGAAAACAAGAGTGAATAGATATCTTATAGGCAAGCACAGCCCATCTTAGAGCCACATGAACACTAGAACATATCTTAAGTTATCTCCATGAAAAAGACCAAGTTGATAGCAACAACTATATCAAGTTGACCTTGATATAGTTGTTGCTCTTTAACTGGATAAAACAAAGTCAAAACAAGATGTATTAAGTTTGTCTGCAATAACTTAATACTATACAGAAAATAAATGAGTATGCAAGGACAGCTTTATTGCTGCAAGTAATTTCTTACCTTTACATTATGTATGATGAATGTAATTTAAAGATAACACCTTTCCTTGCAGGTTCATGATATGCTAAGAATTATAGCAGAAAGATTGCCATTTAAAGCTGAGCCAGTTTCACAGGAAATTATGGATAAAAAGATAGCGGACGAGAAATGGGTGGAGGAAAACAACCAAAACAAATATACTTTGAAGTATATAATGCAGAACAACATGGCTGGATGTCACAGATACCTTTCACGATATGACCATAGATGGCACGGCAAATATGTTTAGATAGGTAATTACTATATTATTGTGAAATAGTATAAGTAATAAATTAGATAAAATATTATAAATGTCTTGTATATTTAAACTAAACCTAAAGGCTAGTCTTGTCATTCATCTGTGAAATAATTCAAGATAAATTCACTTTCATAAAATTTTAACATTTTGTTATTGGTACTTACTTGCCAGCCGATGTTTTCAATGACGCCACGCAATATACATGTTTGAAGAAATAACTTATTAAACTCTTCTGTACAAAAGCAAACAAACATAATCTTCTAAAGTATTTAAGAGCAATATGTGGCGCAGAAGCTTTAATTTAAAAAAGTTTTGTTTTTCGTCCTTTCAAGTCTAGTTTGCCAACTAACACGCATGCGGTAGGTTAAAAATTAAAAACGAAAATAATGTAAATAACCTTAATTTTTATTTTCGAACTTTTACCTTTTTTATTATTTTACCTTACCTATACCACACATACAATAATATTAAAATACCTCACATACAATAGTATTATGCCTAACTGAAGGGCTAGAGCACAGGCAGGGGACAAAAGTTATATCCCCCGATTATATGCCCTAACAGGGTTTATAATTAACGTATCCACCTGCTAAAGTATGGGAACATGGAATAGGAGGAGTTTATCCCCTTTTATTATTACATATTATTGTGATATTATTTCCACTTGTGCGCCAGTGTTTTGAGAGTTGATGAGGCTGTTGGAGAAGATAGATTTTGATCCTTATAGGGAGATAATTGTCTCCTGTCCATGTTAGCCGTGCTGCAGACTTATTTTGTATTTCAGTGAATATGAATCTACGTTAGAAACTAGAATATTTACCTTAGTTGACTACCAAGATACAGTGCCAGAAAAGTCATGTTGGTTGGCCGGTAATAGCCAATACAAAGAATTTTATATTCACCGAGATAAAAAATAGGATGCAGTTAGGCGCAATAGATAGAGGGACTGTTTCCCCCTGGATGAGCCTTTATGATGTCACACTGGAGAGATTCTTCGGAGATCCTGCAGCTCTCCTTTACGTGTTGGGCTTGAGTGTGACCGCCAAACCTCGAGGGGGTTTTGGTAGTAATCTTAAATAATCCAAACCTTTAGAAAGTTTGGGTAGATATTATTACTAGGACACTCTCCCCTTAATCAAAACAAAAAGTGGGTATGTTACTTTGTCTGGTGAAAACTGCTTAAGTCATAAGCAAAGTAAAAGTTCAGATTTTAGCCTTAGTGCAGTAGCAATTCATAGTAAAGTAAACATCTCCTGAGGATACTTCGGTGTCGGAGCGAAACTTGCGTAGATAGTATACTGTATAACAGTGCCGAAGATCTGTTTTGTGTGGAGTATAAAGATTTAAGAAATTATAAATTACACTGTACAGATTCTCCTGTTTATCGCGGTGTTTAGCTTAATTTGCGTTGTATATCATGGAATTCCACATAGTAACGCCTGCTTCTATCCAATATTAGTGCAGTGGCTTTTAAGATACAACATTTTTCGCATCTTTAGCCTATCTCCGTCTCAGGTTCCTTTAAGCTGTCATCAGTATAAAAAGGGGTAGTTGTACAACTATATCTATACAAATTAGGCCCGTTCTGGTAGGTCTTTGGCTGGCGCTAGTTACTGCTAACGGTACAACATGCGGCCATAGCTGTGAAACCCGTATCGATTAAATAAACTGCAATACACGTACCCCTTCCGGGTACTTCCATCTTAGACTGCAATGTCACTATCACCTAGTTATGTGGTAGGCACGCCAGCATGGGCAGGAGACAATTATCTCCCCGGGGAAAGGATATAAATTTATCTTCTCCCTCAGCTTTATCAACTCTCAGAGCACTGGCGCACAAGTGAAAATAATATCCAAATAACATATGCGTGTTAATAAACGGGGGTAAACTTTTTCTATTCCGTGTTCCAGTGATTTAGCTGGTGGGGACGTTAATTATATCCCTTGTCAGGGGATATAATCGGGGGCTATAATTTTTATCTCCCGCCCGTGCTAGCCCTGCAGAGGCAAAGCTCATCAACACTCGAACACTGTTTCAATGTAAATTTACCAATACTTGTCATCGAATAAAGAAGCGCTGATAGTCCAGGGGGCCGAGTTCGAGTCCCGGCACGCACCTCTAACTATTCTCAGTAAAAATATCACTTGCTTCAACGGGGAAGGAAAACATCATGAGGAAACCTGCATTCCAAATTCAAAAAAGTTCCTGAGAGTTCTCCCACGCTGGCCTAGTGCGGATTTGTGGACTCCGGCCTTAATCCCTTCTACCCGTGCCCTGTAGTGGGCCGGTAATGGGTTGATATGATAAAGATGATGATGATGATTAATAATATATTTATGATGATTAATAAAATAACAAATGTAGGCCCTTATCATCTATGGGATGACCGCTTCCACCATTAACGTCACTCGTCAGTGACTTTTCGGTTTGGCACTCCATAATAAGCTCCAGTGAGTGCGATCCAAATATTTTTAAGATGATAATAGCCGCACCAAATAATATGGAGGGTGGAGGGTGGAGGGTGGTAAGGAGAACAATCTTTGTGTATGAGAAAATGTCCATCAAAAAGCGTAAAATTAGCGGGCGGGTAGCGAGTGAGTTAATTTGAAAGGTGCCAAAAGTTGTTAGGGGGATAGTAAATAATACAAGGAAAGACAATCTTACGCTTTGTAATGGAGTGCTTTTCAAAATAACTATAACATAGGCAAACGTCGATGTTTAATTTGTTCAAATATTAAATTTTTCAACTCCGCACACTTCGCATTGTTTTAAATAGCAATTCATATCATTCTCTAGTAACTCTAGCGCTAATTTGGTGGGTTTTTGAATCGTAATTTGCTGCTTACAGGTTTCCGACTTGCCCCTCATATAAGACTGTTCTCTACCCTCCATGTACAGTTTATATTACGAAATAATAACTTCAATTATATTTTAATATTGTTTTATTATATTTGACATCATATGAAAGGATTTCCGTGACAAGCCTCAGTTTGCATACATGTATAAATTTTGTAGCATTAATTTTTATTCATAAACTCCTCTTTTATAATATTAATATACGGCATAACTCAACAAAAACAAGTGTTACAGTTAACAAATACTACAGCATAAAGTACTTCCGTGTCATATGACTCGTCTCTAACCTAACGACAAAAGCCAAACAACACCCTATAAAACTGCAATTTTATGGAGTATCAAGTTTTACGATAAAATTTCTTAGGTAAAGCCGAACAGTAAACACTCAATATCCTGGAAAGATGGAACATATTCACTGCCCAATTTACCTATTCTCTAAATAAATTATTTTCACTATTTAATTTTGCCGATAACCATTCCTTTTCTATTTTATAATAAGTAATATATTCAGGGTCACATTAATACACAATTACAGGATCAAAACATTTACTATTTAGTGTACATTTGTAACAGACACGTAATATTTTGCCATAATTGAGTGCATCTACTCCTTTGACTGTATGTTAAGCGACTCTACCACATTTATTAACTATTTCCGCCTCCCGATCTCCACACAAGTGACTATAAATTATATAACGTCATAACAATATTTACAAAGCCTAAAAAACTAACTTACAAGTAACTGCAATGTACATTTTTCAATAAATTAATAATAGTGTCTACATATATTAATATACAAGCGCTAGATTTCATATGATATGACTTTTTTATTTATAAAGTCGACTGCGTCAAATCAATGTTAGCAGTCGTTTATCACAATATTACATTAATTAGCCTTTCCTTCAGACCATATGAGCAATATGGCTACAAATATTAACAAGGCCGTCAGGCATCATTCTGTATTTTTTGAACACTTTACGTTTGTTGTAGGCCGAGTGCTAAACAGTTACATAACATCTAAACTAAAGTCATAACACCAGTTTATAATACGGTGGTATAAAATAAGGAACGTAAAAAAAGTGATATATTAACAATCTGGCATATTATAATTGCTATAACTGTAATATATTCTTGAGCAAATGATTAGCCCATAGTTAAAATATTTGACTAGTTCTGTCTTATGCTATGTAGGTAATTACTAAACTATTAAATAAATTAGTAGTAACCCTAAACACTGGCATGTTGCAGTCTTAATATCTATAAACAATTGTTGAGTTTAAAAGGACAAAACATAAACTGGACATTAAGAACGTAATCAATCGCGGTAAAATTATAAATTATTAACAATATTATTATTAGGTACTAGCTCAAATTGTACATTTTGCTTGCGATATAGATATTGGCTAAGCTAAGACATAATATATAAGTGAGGTAGCGTTTTTACTGTCTCTAGTGGAAAATATTTACAGATCTAGGACAAATGCGAAGTAATTAATTAATATAATTTGGTATTGGGACAATATAACGTGGCGAAGACAAAATGACTGGTATATAGGTAGGTAGATATAATATCGCTCTGATGATGATTTAATAAGACTGAATAGAAGTTTACATTATAAATTTACAGATAAAACCAACGCGTATAATTTATTATCTACAGTATTATATTCATTGACATATTCGTGAGTATTAATAAACTACATGCACTCTGTTAACAACTTGTTAATTAATTGTGTGCAATTTGTTGATGACTAGATTAAATACGTTTAAGGCTAAAATAGGTATAAAAGTTACATCGTTTATATTTCGTTTTCGATCACTGCAAGGATCCACATTTGGACACATATTGTTTTAGGATAATACATTGACTCTTAACAACTCTATTCGTACGGTTCGCTTAAATGCTCCAACAAGAATGTCAACTGCCTTTTCATAAAAGTGTTTTTGTTGGCAATCGAGTCGCATAGCACTTGCGTCGGTGCGACTTCGTTACAGTTGTATACGTTTTCGTATGTGTGCGAATCGTAATTGGAGCGTTTGTTGTTGTTGTGAGTGTCAATAGTACTATCCCCGAGCCCGGCTGCCCCGGTTGTATCAGTGGGTGCATTGAATACGTCGATTGGAGGAGCTTTGGTGATATGCTGATATTTAAACGTAGACAATATCTGCCGGATCTTTGCAATGATCTGCTCTACTCAGGCGTTTGATTCCTGCGAAAAATTTGAAAATAGACATCAGTCAGATTTTTGCAGCAATTTCTATAATGTAATGTTGTGAGATTCTATTTAATCTATATGCTAGTGAGAAGATATAGCTTGCTAACTTTCTACTTGATGAGGAATCAATGAATGGTTAAATCGGAAAAAGTGATCTGTGTAAAGAGGCCTACGATTACAATTGCTGCTTTAAGGCAAAACCGAAACACGACAGGGAAGTCATATAGGTACCTACCTATAGAGCTATAATACTGTTACGTTATATTGTATAATTGTATAAAACGCATTCATATAAAACACTAGGCTAAGTTTCGTATTAAATGCATCAAAATTCAGGCTCTATCGTTCATAAGAGAAGTACATCGAACATCAAAATACGAAAAGGGATATGATAGAAGGTCGCGCCGTGGCCGGTGCTCGAGTATCGATGCAAGCGACACAGCAACGTCTACACTAGAAGCATGGTGGGACGGTGTGTGGCGATTTATACCTTGAGGTTGTGGAAATAGTGCATGATTTGGTCGTAATCCATGTGCAGGTCGTCAAGACCGAGTGGCTCGACGGGCGCGTCGGCGCGTAGCTCGCCGTCGGGCGCGCGCGAATACATGGGGTTGCCGACTATCGTTGCGCGCTTCACCTCCGGGGAACTCCCTCCTTCGCAAACAAAACACCGCGATATAGCATTCTAACTTGACGACTGCTTTCTGAGTCCAAGGCCGTGGGTACGATTTCCACAACTGGACATGTTTGTTGTGATCAACATGATGGCGATGTGTGTATTGTCATGATTTAACAATATTTATATATTCAAACAAACTATTACATATACACAAACAGCCTATAAGAGTCCACTGCTGGACTAAAATACCTCTCGCAACGGGTTTGCCCATAATCGCCTCGAGCACATACGGGTTACTATTCGCAGTAGATTGTAGTAGTTGCGCGGATAACGCTGCCGGCCGTTTACCGTCCGTAGTTTGCGCTGTGTGGTGACGGCAGATAAGAATATCGTTGTCTACACCCACAAGTTCCCGCGGGTGTCGTAAGATGGCGACTAAGGGAAATACAGTTTTTGCCTGGTGCCACCTTACCGACAAAGATGTGCCCCTGAGCGATTTAGTGTTCCGGTGCAATGTCGCGTAGAAACCGATTAGGAATTAGTATGACATGCATAGAGGGTATGCACAGGGTATGCAGATAATATAAAATGAAGAAAATCTCCAATACGAGTTATAAAAAACTTAAGGATAGGCATTGTATGAGTTATTCGGGGGCTAACTTGTAGTGGAAAAAAAAACTGCAGAGAATGTACAATAAAAAGTAGCCTATGTGGAATTTTATGTAAATCTACGGATAGCACTCCATGGATGGCAGGGGAGGGCTGCCCTGAAATGCGGGCTATCAGTATTAAATACATCATTATTAGTAAAATCGTGTATGTGTGTGTAACGACGTTTTCTTTCTTTTTCGGGAAAAGTATTCTATGCCCGTCTCTAGGATGCAAACGTAATACCTATTTGCTAAAGTTTAGTGAGATCTGTGCAGTGTTTCAGCCGAACAGACCCATTTGTAATACTAGTTATGATAATAATCCTTTGTAAGATGTGTATTGTATTACCTTTAGTTTGGGTAGTCAGCTCGACGAAATCACCTTTGGCGTTGTTCGATTCCTTGTTCTTGTTCTTATGTCTCATTTGTACTTCTGGTAATCCTGTTGTAAGATATAATCCATATAGAAAACATTAAAATATATCTGGTACTTATTACATATTTATAAACGTACATTTTTCAAATATTTCATTTGCATTTTTTAAAAGCTGCTCTTCTTGGCCTTAACCTACATCAAATTTAACAAGATGACATCAAACGAACGTCACTATGCGCCTCTAGAAACAAGCAGCCTGGGTAACCAGGATTTTTGTACTCACTACAAAAGACCTATCTCCAGCTGTGGACGTCAGTTGATTTAGGTTATAATGACCATAATAATGATCCTGATCGACAGAGAAGAGGACACTGAATTTAGAGGAATATTTTTCTACGAGGGGGACGGATGTCATCGAACGAGTCACTATGAGCCACTAAAAACAAGCAGCCTGGGAACCTGGATTTTGGTACTCTCTACAAAAGACCTATCTCCAGCAGTGGACGTCAGTCGATTTAGGTTATGATGATCATAATAATAATCCTTATCTACAGGGAAGTTAGAAAAGGAAATCACTTTTAGATACAATCTACCAACTGACGATTTTGGATTAGATAGTTAACTCACTCGGTGGTAAATTCTAAGAATTTTAACCCTAATAAAAAGTTATAAAAAATGTTTTACCAATTCCCGAATCGTGCATGTAGTCAGGGCTTTCCGGTTTTACAAAAGTACGCCGGGAGTCGTCAGTTCCTCTATTAAGGCCAATGATTTCTCTGTAGTCCTTTTTTTCCATAATAAGCGGAGCGTCATTGTCAAATTCGAATAGGCGGGCACAGTCGTCCTTATTAGTAAGCTTTTCAACGGGGTTATCATCAAATTCATCTCGTAATTGTAGGGGGTATGAGTCGCGTTTATACTGATCCATAATATCGCGGCCCGACATGTACGGTGCTTCGGCTTTGTTCAAATCAATAATTCTGAAAAGGAAAACATAAATAGAATTAGAAACTTCATCTACATCATCTAAATCTCGTCTTAACTAAATTGTTGGGAGGTCTAAAAATAGTACTGTCCTTTTCTCAATGTGTCCTGTGGAAAAGGATAGCAATTAGATTAAAGATTTGTGTTCAATATAAATGACTTTGAAAATTTTCATTTAAAAGAACTGGCCTAAGCGTTGAAACTTTGGATAAATATGGTACCGATTAGAAACTCGTGACGCAATAGGTCTAGGGTATAAAGTAGTGATAGTAGGCTATATCCATATTGCCTGAAAATTGACCGAATTTCTTCTTTCCTCCATTAATTAAGTAGCAATGACTTAAAATATTGATTCATAATGAACGAAAGTTTGTGGAATTCGAGTATTACCGGTCTGGGCGTCGACCATTTTCCGGAGATCGTTTGGCGTCATGTTCGCGATCGTGTTTCTTATGGTGATTCCTGGAGTGGCTTCGTCTAGTAGGAGGCATGACGGTCTCTGATAAAATCTGTGAAGAAAAACAACGTTACGAATAAACTTAATCCCCTGACAAAAAAAGTTATGGATGAAATGTTTCTCACTTTGGCGGAATTTCGAGGTGGCACAGGGACTTGAGGTTGTGGCGTTGAAGTGTTCCTATGGGGAGGTACGGGGGGTCGGTAGTCGTCTTCGTTGCCTGTATCCATCCTGAAAAAGCAGAAGGGACAGATTAAAATAAAATATCAATCTCAATACCATACCTAAGCTGTATCACAATTCACAATGTTCTCATGGGTGTTGTGAGAGATGCAACTAATGATGACAATGATAATCTTACTGCCAATGACCGTCTCCGGAGTTTTGACGATTGTGCTGCCTCGCGGGTTTCTTGCAGTAAGTAGTCGTATCGATGACACGTTCCCGTTTCTCGTTCTGCGATGGCAGCTCGATGGAATTGGGGTTGTCGAAGCTGGTCACCATGACGTTTCCGTTGTCCCTGATGGCGTCGTCCGGATCGACGTAGTTGTAGTTGAGGGGGTTTGCTGTGATCCTCATCTCTTGATTGTTGTTACCGTTGTCGGCAGGTTGCGCTGAGTTTCTATTGACTGGATGACGGGTACCATTTCTCTCGATAGTTGCTCTACCTGAAAAGTTATAGGAAAACTTGAATATAGTATGGATTATTTTTCTATTAAATTATATTAAATTTGAATTATCATCTACTCAAAATACGGATGCTTACTTGTACATAAGCAACACACTGACAATTAGTGACGTTAAAAAACAGCTCAGAAATCAATTATTATCGCTCAAAACTAAAAACCTAAAATACACTCCATTTTTTTTTCCACATTCTATTGGGCTTTTAAGCATTGGTGTAAGTAATTTTAGAACAAAGAAACAGATTATGCTTCTAAGCCGTTTAATTATAGCAATATTCATAAATTATAACTCTGACGTTATTAGTGCTCTGTTACTTGAAAATCATTGTTTCTTTCAAAGTATTACTGAGGTATCATGCTATTAATATGAGGAATTTGATCACCTTAAAGCTAAGAAAATAGCTGCTAGTACTGAAATTTCGCAAACGAATAATATTTTTTTCTTGTATAGGTAGATAATCTTGGGAAACTTACCCAACCAGACCCAGTCGTGAGCATTAGTGGTGGACTCTCTAGGCGGTTTGTCTTTAGCGAGGCCGAGGGTTGTTCCGACGAGGCCAGCCACTTGCAGTCGCCCACCCTCAACCACGGCTGGCATGGGTCTATTGTTACCATTATTGGTTTCAGCGTTGGCTGGTTTGAGTCGATAAGCGTAAACTACACACGATACTACGAATACCTGTGATGAAAGGAATAAGTTAAAGTATCACATGAAAACTATATCTTTTAAGTAGGTACTTACGAAAAAATGGCAAAAAAATATTCATGTTGACTTGAAGATCACGTTCTACTTTTAAAGTAGAAAGACTTTCGAGCTTAAAATCAAGTTTTAAAAAGAAAGTGTTTTCAATTAATTATGTTTATAAAACTGACGTTTCAGTAAAAATTGCACTCTAACTTGTGACTTGAATGAATACTGTATGGCCGATTGGTAAACTAGATGTATTTTTAACATCAAATATTTCATCTGTAAAGGTTCGGGTAGCTGTCGTACGATGCCAATCACAAAAACGCGCCCTGTTCATACAAAATCAATATAAACTTAGTACTTACCACTATAGCCAAGCAGAATGCTCCCAGTAGAACGAACATGCCTGAAAATTAGAGAATACAATATAAATTAACCGTGCCGAAGCTTGCCTTAATTTGCTGAATTGACCTGTCACTCGCAATGTATGGTATTTGGAAAGATAGCAATGTGTATATCGTCCATATTAAGTAGACTATCTATAGGATTTTTGACCCTTACTGGCCACCATACCATACCATATAGGATGTATACTCTGACGCGATCTTGTCTTAACAATGTCGGCATTTACCACGAGATTATGTATGGAGATATTGTATGGAAAAAGGTGTTACTTCGCAAAAGTTCATGATACATAATAAACCCTGATGTTTATTTCGAATCAAATCGTAATAACCAGACTAAATTTGAATTTTGAATAGTAAAGGGGAGACTGAAAAAGGCTTCAATGAATAATATAGATTCCGTTGCTGGGGAAGTCTTTATCGGAGTTCTTGATGTCTATCATTGAATTTGCATTAAAATAGTTAAGTATTAAATCCACCTTCTTAAGCCCTGTTATAGTTATGCAACGGAGGAGGAAAAAAGAAAGAAAAGTAAACTGAAAATTTATCATTGTGGAATTCGCTTTTCTTCAAACATTGCTATTTACAGGAATGACCTGTTATTGCAGTTATCTAATTACCTTGCCAAACGGTTTTACTTTTGTTAGCAATAAATCGTTAAAAGGAAGATTTCACACAAACCTATTTCAACTTTTGACATATTGTTCTGTGCGGGATGTCTCGGATGTAACGCGGAGTTGCTTCTGAATATTGATCCATATTGTTGGGCTTGTACAGTTGGCTCGTGATTATTTTCATCTTTGAAGGGAGAGAAACCTAAAAAATTAATGAACTTAATTTAGGTTAGGTTACACAAAACAAGACCGAATATCTATCTTTCTTTAGTATTCCGTTTTAGATGTAGAAATGTTGTCACTGCTAAATTAAGGAAAAAAACGTGATTAGCATTTTAAATTACTTTGGCCTTCGGGAAAATTGTAGTTGTACCATTATTTAGAAACATAATGAAAGTCTAGAACAACGCTATCTATTTCAAATAACCTACCTTTAAGAACGTCGCTTAAATCCGACATGCCAGTCCTAACCCCACCTCGGGCCATAATGTCGTCGTTTTGTGGTGTATCGGGTCTCTGCGGTGCGTCACTACCACTGAAGTCTACATCAACACTTGCAGCGGCAGTAGCTAAGGCTCCCGGTATGTTTTTTATATTGGCAGGAGTTTTAGCGTCTCCTTTGCCAGGTAGTGCCACCCTACGTAGCGGGCCAGACCTACATTGTTCAGGTGTAAGAAGGGTTACTCGAAGAAGCTCGCCACTGCCTGAGATACAAAGAGAAGGGAAATTAATTCTGTATTTTTATTTGTATCAAATTAAAGTGTTGTCATTATTTTGTAAGATCCTTTCGCTTGAATAAAGTAGAAAAATGATTTAGGTATATTGTTTGACTTCGTAAGCATTTAAAGTCATCTTATAAAATATTCTACATATTTTTAACACAATAAATAAAACACGGCAAGTGTACACGGTATGTATTTGCATAATAACTGAAAACGGTTTATTTGTCGATTAATCTGAAAACTCTTTTGCAAGTACCGTTATCGAACATATAGCCTTCAAAAATTGCGTGCGTTTATTGAGAAGCATTCCGAAAAACGCGATCGTATATTATACGTTCAATTTACTATTAGGTAATAAAATAGACGTAGGTACCTTCACCAACAGCAATAACTCTGGGATGTCGCGAAGCTAACATCGGCGCAAATGCCACAACTTCCGTGTCCAAACTTTCCACCAACAAGTAATAATCAGACACTGCGACATCACGCAAAGCCGTGCGAGTCGTATCGGAAAACTCTATATCAATATCAAGTAATCCCTCCTGAAATAGTAATAATAAGTTTGGTTAGTTACTCATTTGATCTAACTCATAAGGTTGTTGATTGACCTTTGCTATCTTACTAAAGCTTTTACATATTTCAGGGTTTCAAAGGTCACACTTGTTTTCTTTTACCAATCGATTGTACACTCATAAGTTGTAGATTTTAATAATTTGTAAAACAACGTAGGAATATTAAAACAGTAAATATAAAATATTAATAAAATAACTGTAGGCCTCTACTAAAAAGTTAAAGTTTTCAATAATACAAATGACAACTACTATATACTATACTTTGAGTAGAATGTCTCACATAACTTAAGTGCACGACACTAATAGTGATCTCGGAAAATTACGACTGAGGAGATTGGCAGACATGGTTAAATTTTCCAAACGATGTAATGCTCCATATAATTCCAAGCTACTTTATGGCTGTCTTCAGACAGAAAGTGTAATCTTCATGCTAGGGTTAGCATTATTTTAATATTTCTGCCAATTAGAAACGTTCGCGTTTTCTCATATCACATCTTTTTGTATAAGTAAAAGCATTCATAAGAGAAAGAATTATTATAGGTTAAAAGGTTAAAAAAATATATATTAATATATATATTTTTTTAACCTGGCTCACTACAGCAAATGAGTGGTTTTTACCTGTCACTATTAATAATATTTTATCTTTTACTCTTACCTTCTACTAAATAAACCTTATTTTCGCTTTGTACATTGTACAGATTCATTTACTAAACTTACCTCAATAGGTAAGTTTAATATTTTAATCTGTTTGCAAGCTTTAAGCTAAAAGCCTGCAAACAGATTAATGTTTATGGCTATGTCGTTAAAAATCCAATATGGCGGATACTACAGACAAAAATACCCAAAGAAAAAAGGAATATGTTCATACAAGTCTTGCGAACTTACTTGATATTGTGCCGTCAAACGCCTAGTCACTGTGGTTTCAGATACGTATCCATTTTCGATTGCCGTATCCGGGGAAATATTTAGTTGCAATCCGGATATAACTCGCACGAAGAGCCGGGAAATAGATACTTTATCATTTACTACGCGCACCTCTCGGAGACCTATTACTCGACCTGTATAAACATAATCATCAAACTTAGGTGTACGTATAGGTAGGGTGGTCTGGTTTCGGTCGTTTATTTTTTTGGGCTTCCAAACTGGAAATTTATAATAGAAAAATTTAGGCGAGATATACAGAACCAAATCATTATGCAAAGCAAAACCGTGCCAAGGACCCTTTTCTTAAATTTATTTAGGAAAAGGGCCTTGGCATTGATAGACTTACTGATGCCCGCAAATTCGTCCGCGTTTGTTTCGATTTTTAAAAATTCTATTTGTTTTCTAGAATATATAATCAAAAATCAGATAAAAATATCACGAGGATGCAAGATGTTTTTATGCAAAATTTAGTCTAGCTAGCTGTCCCACACATTTTTCTCCATGGGGAAAGGATGAAGCATTGACGCACAAGTGTAAATAATATCCAAATAATATTGATAGGTATGTGTTTATAATAAACTCAAAGAGGATTTTTAAAAATCGAAACAAATGCAGACAAATTTGCGGGCAAGAAAGAAGATTTTTAAAAATATCAATTTGAAGTACTCGGTTACTTGCTGTAAAATTTCGAATTTTCAACTTCAAACCAGCCTTATTTTCTTACTAAAAGACACACACGCCTTTAACGGGTTTTTTCTAGTAGGTCCTCAGGTATCTTAACTTGGTAAGTATCTTTAGTAAATCCCACTTATTTTAGGGACAGAACTTTGGTTTGTTTTTATATTATGATAATGATAAAAAACATGATTTTAATTTATCGATCCTAAACAAATAAAGTTTTTGTTCTTAATACTTAAGTACCTATTTATTGATAATGAATCACTAAAGGTAAGTGAACGCTAATAAAAAAGAGCCAAGGTTAATAATGAGACGGTTATGAGTTGGCACCTATGTCGTAAAATTTAACTTAACGCCTCAATACAGAAGCAGCTTTAGAAATTAGGTATAACAATAAATTACAAAGGTAACGTTGAAAAGTTGGTGTTATAAACGTAGCAGTTGCGTAACGAAGCGCGTTTTGGTAACTTCCACATATTTACAAGTACCTACTCGTATCTATATTGTTATATTCGTACTCGTTATAACAAACTTTCCCAATACTCGTGGGTACAATTTACAATAATTTCAGAACCTTTGAGTACGCTCATAAAATTGGTATTTTCCAATGTTGGAAGGAAGTGTTGAGCAGTCGATAATATAAATGAAAGATAACAGAACACGATTTTTAGTTATTCTCAGTCTTTTGTTTTTTGTCTTCCGTGTAATTAATAAAACAAAAATAACCCTTTGTTGTTTTAGCAAGCTTATATACAAAAAACTATGAACCTAACTACAAAAGTAGTCATAAGTAAGAAGGAAGGTATACCCAATCTACTTCGTATTTAGTCAAACTCGTTGCTCCACATAGGGTCACCCAAAAACCTCAAAACATCGTGAAGAGGCGAATGTAAACTTTATATCAAATTTAATATAGTACTTACTTAACTTTAGTTGAAGAGTGCTAATTTCAATAGTTACCAAAAGTCTATTTCTTTAACTCCTGAGTCTACATAACTCAATAATTTACTTCCTCAATAAAAGGCTTATCGAACGCAGTGATTGAATGTTAAGAATGATGGTTTATCAAAAATGAAATATAATATGAATTTAAATATAATAAATTCTAGAAGTATACCTAAGGTATTATCAGAGAGATTATATAAAATTCAGCTTAATCTTCAATCCATGGATGGATTTCCGTGCATTAAATATTGGTAGACTTACCCGTTATTGGCGACAGAACTTGGACTTCCGTTCGACCGGTGCTACGGCCCTGTAGCACGCGATCGCGTAAAGACGCAATACGCGGGTCGGATACCCGCATTAGGGACAGCACAAGCTCGGTAACCTTGAGCCAGGTTCGCCGAGAAACGAAGTATGATACGCGTCCAGAGTCGTGGTCCTTGGCCAGGAATCGTGCGTAAACCTGGTTATAAGAATAAATATAGTATTACAACTAATAACTTGTGGCCGCATTTTCTCTGATCGATAAATAATCTGATCGCATGGGTCCATGGGTCGTTAACCAGTGAACGACCCATGGAATTCAGCATTCGATATTTAATATTATTGGCATAAGTTTTGGAAATCTCCCGCATTCCAAATGCTTCCTTAACGACCAATGAAAATGCTACCCCAAAGAAACCCGTATTGCAGGTGTTTTTCAACTTTCTCACACCCCGACAAAAAAAAAGGAATAAGGTTTTCTATCACACAAATAGCCTATATTTGTCGCATTGTATCGACACCAAGGGTAGGTACTTATTCTAGTAGAATACTTTCATTTAACTTAACACGTTTCACGTGGCTTCTGGTGGAGTGTTACTTATTCCTATTGAATAATGTTTTAATTGGTACAGAGAGGCGCTATACAGTCTGGTGTGTTACTTGGGCTTCCATCCTTTCCGCTATCTTAAGTATGGTTTAATTTAAAATGAAAGTTAAAATGCCTATTCAATAATCATTTTCAAGACAAGCGCGCTCTACATTAGCCTGAATTATCACTTAAGTACAGGTGATATTTTCAGTCATGGGTCTGTTTATTTACTGAGGCATGAGACCTCTAGGTATGTCTTTTTTTTCTCTGCTTGGGTACGTAACATCCTGGAATTGTATTCTGCGATTCCGATTTAACAATATGGATTCACTTACGTTTGTACGTACATTATTTCACAAGTATAAGAACTGTGCCATATTTTCCGAGATGTTTATCATAAATCATGTGTTTGTTTGAACCTTATAACGTATGAAGAATAAAGATATATGTTGGATCATGGAAATAACCGTTTCTGTTAATTGGCATTAGTCCAAGAGTACGACGGTAGTCAGTACAGCACTTTATTAATTAATGGCCTGCTTCCGGAAGGAAAACAAAGAAAATGTTATACAGTTATAGAGACACTACGAATGCGACAATATTCTACACCATAATATGGTTATGCTTTTTTTACTAATACGCTGTCAGAGAATTCAAGAGTCACTCATATTTTTTCGTACTAGTTACGAAAATATCCACAGGGATAAGTCAGTACAGTAAAAATCTGACCATATTATGTACAGCACAAACTTTGATATACCTTTTTAGAAAAATCTTTAATACGTGAGCCTTGCAAAATAAAACTGCTGACTATATTTTATCACAGCTTATCTTATCTTGAAGCGATGTGCAGTGATTGAAGTACCAGTGTCAAGATGACCTTAATCAACCTATTGTGATCGCTGCTATCTACAGTTCCCAATCAACACTAGTTGTCGCCAGGAATAGCCGCAATTTCTAGGCTGGAAGATATTAGCCTAGGCCAGGGGTTCCCAACCTTTTTAAGCCTGCGACACAATTTACAACTCTGCAACTTTTAACAATTTTAGAAATGTGTCACGGCGCCCACCCCTTAACCTATCCTATTGAAATAGATGAGGAAGCTAGGCAAATAAAATAAAACCTTGACTTAAGAAAAATAGAACAAAGATTTAAGAAAAATAGAACTAACACATCCCATCAGTGTAATGGTTGAGCTTAGTCTGATCTCTACACAATTTTTAAAGAGTGGGCAAATCAAAAAAACACGGCGGTGGAATTGAATTATTATTGTTTTTTTTTTCTTGATAGGAAGGAGCACCACCTGAGTACTTTCTAGAGCGCTGCAACTTGGGAAGCCCTGGCCTAGGGTACCAGCCAGCTTAAAGGTTAGTATTATATTAGTCAGGATATATCTATTCCCTTCAAGGTACAGGGAGTAAGAATGGGACAAAATCAAGCCTTTGTATAACCGGTAATGCCATGACTGAGCATATATCACGTTGTATACGTTCCTTTTGTGTGTAACAGTAAACCTGAAAATTTCCGCACTTATACGTATCTCTACTGTGAAGAAAGTAATCTCTATACAAACCTCAACGTTGCTTTGTTGATATCTCAGTCTGCACGAACGCTGATCCGTTAGGGAGTTGGGGGCATCGGGCCTGGAACCGCCCCACCCTCGCGACGACAAAGACCTTCTTAATCTGTCTTTTCCGTTCGCCTCGTCTGATACTTTCCAGCCTTGTGAAATAATAGATATAGGTCAATACAGCGAAGTAGGTGAAATAAGAACTTCGTCTGCGCAACAAAAGACGAATAGGCACAAGAATGCCTATTTCCGTTTTGTTCGTGAGTTTTTGATTTGTAGCGTTTTTTGTAAATATTTTTTAGGCGCTGTTTACAATGGATTAGAGAAAATTTAGTTAGTTAAATAGGTTAATTGTTCGAATATAAGGACAATATATTAACATCATCGTTAGCCTCCGCCTTTATGCCGTATTTTTTACGCCGCTTACACTGCTGCGCGTGGTTTTGACGACCCCCCTGGCACATCGGTGAACGCTGAGGATTTTAGGGCGGGCGGGTTCAAACCCCGGTAGGGCAAATTTTAAATTTTTGAATTTTTAATTTCTGAATTTTCTCTAGTCTGGTCTGGTGGGACTAGAAACTGGAACTAGCCACGGCTTCGGCCATGGCTAGTTACAACACTACCGACGAAAACGTGCCACTTAGCGATTTGGCGAAACCGATTAGGGGTAAGGGTTTAATATAACTGCCATATCCCTAACAGGTTAGCCCGTTACCGTCTTAGGTGAGATTGCAGACAGCTAACTTGTATTGAATAAAAAAAAAACAAAAATAAAATTATTCAATTTTAAAGTGGGTACCTACGTTCGCAATTTTTCCACGTAAAATATTTATGAATGAAATAAACTATATATATAGTAATCCAAATCTAGTATAAATAAATTACTATGATATATAGATAATAGATATACAACGTGTTAATGAAAACCGAAATAATACTTCCCAGGATTTAGAGGCCCATTATTTACGGTCTCTGAGACTTATCTATTAAACCGAAACGCTTATAGTTTTTACTGAAAGAAATCAGATACAGCCCTAAAATCAAGATCAAGTGACTCCTGTCACTTTATTAAGTAAGCGTAGGTGCTATGGACGTGTCGGTCTTTTAACTTCAATAGGGATGGTAAACACTAACAATGTTTTGAATTAGTTTGTATGAAAAAATTAATATGCTTCTTTTGATTTAATATTTCATCCCTTCAACAGCATTTTGTAATTCGGTTACACGTTGTTAAAGAATGTACGTCGTGGTAATTAAGATTAAAGTTTTTTAGTTTTAGATTCTCATTAAATTACGTTTTGCTGTATATCTCTGTAACTACTTTTTTCTTTGGTGTACCTACAGTAAAAGTGTACTCATTTATTCTTCGCTATTAATTGTGACGATGTTTTGAATTTAAACGGCCTAACTCATGCGATTAGGTACCTGATCCTTTCACTAAGAGGGGTTAATGTCTTCAAAGTTAATAGAAGGTTTCCTGTTTAAAGCATTAGCGAGAATTACTCGTATTATGTGTCAAGTTGAAATTGAAGGAGGCAGATGCCGTTTACAAGTCGTACCATTTGTAAGGGGCAAATCAAATTATCACATCACACGAATGTTATGGATTAGCTTCACCAAAACTGGAGTTATAGCTTTTTAAACACCCGGGGATAGTGCAGCTTTTTAAAAGTAAAACATTTGTCTTTAATCGGTTCGGTAACTAAGAAGATTTCTTAAACGAAAAAAATAAATTGGTTGCCTGTAAAGTCGGTATACGGGCGAAAGTTTTACGTGACAACGACTTTGAGTGGTAAAATAATTTTAATGTGAATATTCATTCGTATAGTAGGAAGAAGGATGAAATAATAGTAAAAATTTAAAACATTAATTTATACAAAGAATCTCGCACTGAATTTCATATTAAAAAAAAAATATTTTTACCTTTGCACATACATACGTATTTATATACAAATATACATACAATAACTTGCAATACATTTGCGTACAATGAAACAGCGTTTACTACAAAGGGACGCGTGCCTTTCACTTTTTATGTCTGTCTCTCTCGCTCTTAGGCGGGCTAACCATGCCCGAGTGGAAGGGACGCGTGCCTCTCACTCGCTCTCATTGTGAGCGCATAACGTGAGCGGAGCGTAACGCAGTTTCTTGTGTCACCCGGCAAACCAATTTATAAGACGTTGTCACGTCAAAAAAAAAACAATTCAGCTTCTTAATAAGTAGGTACCTAGGTATACAGTTATGTATAAAGAAGAAGACATAAGCAAATGTTATAGTTATATAGGTATATAGACCTCTACCAGTATTAAACAGTAAAGGTATAAGGTAGGTATTTTTATACCGGAAAATTGCTTTTAGTCCCGCGAGAGAACAAAAGTTCCATTGAACAGTGGACAAAATATTTTTAAAAACGTTAGGAAAGTAAGTACGTAAAAAAACTATGAACTGCACATAAAACACTACATGCGACGCGACTGGGTCACGAACGGGTCACTACGCGGCCATGTTGCTAATAGTTTTTTTTTTTTTTTAATTCCACTACGAGTTAAACCTTAACTGCAGTCTCACCTGATGGTAAGTGATGTTGCAGTCTAAGATGGTAGATGGTAAATGGACGGCCTAACTTGTTAAAGATACCTATAGCAGATAAAATCAGTACCCTATATTTTGTGTTCGCGGCATCGTATCGGAACGCTTAATCGCTTAGCAGCACGTCTTTGTCGCTAGGGTAGTAACTACCGCGGCCGAAACCAGGCAAATGGTATGGATATTCATCAAATAATATTATATTTTTACTACTTAAATCATTTTGACCTAGATTCATCTACTACTTTTAGGCAGGTATACAATATGCTAACAATCATAAAAATATCGCACAATTTTGCCGACAGCCTTAAAGAAGGATTTAACCCCACCTGTATGACTATTCTTGTACTCACTCCTACAGCAAGCTTTACGCTTATAATTGGAAATAATTGGGAATTATATTATCGTGTATATTATTTTATCACCAATCCGCACTGGGCCAGCGTTGTGGGCTACGGCCTAAACCCCTTTTAGGAGACCGGTAATGGGTCGGTATGATTATTTTTACAAAAAAACGCAAGATCCGTACATCATCATCATCATCATCAATTCAACCGATTGACGTCCTCTGGGCATACCCATAATGGCATATAAAATATACTGGGCATACCCTGGGCATATTTTGTAGGGATTTCCAAAATCCACGGTCCCGGGCCGCTTGTTCCAGCGGCTCACAGTGACCCGCCTGATGTCGCCATTCCAGCTTATTAAGACCCCACCGTCCATGGGTTCTTCGAGCTATGTGCCTCGCCAATTGCCACTTTAGCTTCGCGACTCGCTGAGCTATATTGGTAACTCTAGTTTTTCACGGATCTTCTCATTTCTGATTAGATCACGTAGGGAAACTCCAAGCAAAGCTCTCTACCCATCGCTCACTGAGTGCTACTGAGCCTTCTTATGAGGTTTATAGTAAGCGAAGAAAGATCCGTACGATTGACGTATGCTTCACTAGACCACCGTAACCGACATTGTATTTAGTTATAGCTCCGGTTGCCGTCGTTGCTACGGACTTTATTTAATTTTCCAGTACAAAAAACTAGGTAGGTCCGGCCGTGGAAATGACTTAAACGTGACGTGGTCTTCTAATTTTCATCCCGATGGTATTCCATTACAGCTCCCACAATCTTATATACCAGTGATTTCCAAAGACATCGCGCATGTACCACGCATGTTCAAAAATAAAGTATAGTGTAGTAAAAAATGTCTTATACCTGCCTTCTAATTATAAGATTTTTCTCGGAGGCTTGAGTTTCGGATCAGAGATAATAAGAACCTTACGCGGAAAACGCATATCGACGGATTACATTACATTTCGATTTCCGAAAAACATGCAATCCAATTATTATTATTTCATACGAAAGAAAGATAATAACGAGTCCAAAATATTTCAGCAATTACCTAGAAACAAAATGTGATGTTTAAGATATTTCGGGGCGGGTTCTGAGCCCCAAAACCACCCCCTACGGCCTTTTTTGAGCTACTTGTAAATTGTTATTCCGGCGAACTTTGATCGCGTGTACCTACTGTACCATCAATCGATCCTTAACAACCAATACAGATAAAAGTACCTTTGATTTGCGACAGGCGGTTGTCGTCAACGTCGATTTCGAGGGGGTACTCCGGCATCCATACCGTAAACCTCGCCAAGCCGGTGTAGGTTCCGTACTTCACTATCACCGACGCGTTTGAAGAGCCACGGATTTCCGATCCATCAACGTAAACTGAACTGCACGACGACGATACCTGTACATAAAATAACTGTATTATAAAAAATACAAGACTACAAAATCTATCTGAAGTTATGGGAATGAAATATTACGTCTTGGTTCTGCATTCAAATTGTTAGTTAGGTATACAACGTGTAAATGAAAACCGAAATAATACTACACAGGCTCTAGAGGTACATTCTTTACTGCCTCTAAGACTTACCTGTAAAACTGAGGCGCTTAGTCTTTGAGTGAACCATTAACATAATTTTTACTGAAATAAATCAAATACAAACCTAACATCACATTCAAAAGTAAAATCAAGTGACTCCTGCCATTTTATTAGGTTCGCGTCCCGTAGCGTAGGTACTATGCACGTGTCGGTTCTCTATCTTCAATAGGGTTGTCATAAGTAAATACATAGAATGTTTTGAATTAGTTTGTATGGAAAAATAAATATGTTTTTTTTTAATTTAATAATTTTACAGGGTGATTCCTTATGAAATATACTTATGCACCCTTGAACAGTATTTCGTAATTCCGTTAAACGTTGTATAATCTGTATATGAAACCATCATACGAGTTTTACATAGATGTAGGTTGGATATCATTTTTTTTTTATACTAATAATTGACGAACCAAGCACATGGCTTACTTGTTAATGAGTACCCGCCCGTAATATAAACAGAGAAACACTTCGCAGGGTCTTCAATGGGCATGCACAAAGTGCGCCCTGTGCCCATCAATCTGAGGCGTAGGTGTTAGTAATTACCCTTCAGACCCGAACACAGCAACCCATTTGAGGTCGAGTACTTGAACGCTCGATAGCTCACCGAGTTCTCGACCGAGATTTATGAGAACGATATTGTGAAGAACATCTGAAACCTGAAACCTCAAAAACGATGTCGATCCCTCCACCATGGGCTACGACTACCTGAACACGGTGGAAGTCACGACCGGAGTGCGTAGCAGACGACCTTTTTTTTACAGAATAGCCGATACTAGAAAAATCATTAACATTCTATGAAGCTAAAAACCTGAGTTTGCCAGTTGCTGGCTGTTTACGTTTATTGTAATTGTTATAGTAGGTAATAGAGATGGAATTACTGTCATTATGTAAACAGTGCCTCGAAAAGGTCTTTATTTTATGCAAAGCACTCGCCTTTAATTTGTAATAACAACGTAAGCTTTGGTTCCGTAATAGGTACCTACGGTTTTGTCTAACAAATCCCCCGGGCAACTCGGTCTTTCCCTAAAGTAACGGTGCCCAAAATCCTTTTCCGTATTTCAAGGGACTTCTTTCATCTTGAATGATGTATATAAATATGGTGAATAAGCTTAGATTAAAGGATTACACATTAGTATTAAGTTACATATAAGCGCTGGTCCCTAGAGGACAGTTACGAGTATATTTCGCTAAAATCGTGTAGTGCAAATCCCAACAAAAGACCTACACCCAGCTTAGGTTGTCTTTCGTTTGAGATGATAAAATACTACTGGATGGATGGCGCGATGGATGGATGGCTGGATGAATGGATGGATGTTTGAACCAATTTGACTGAATGTAGAAATGAAGATAGATTATACTCTGGATTAACACATAGACCGCTTTTTTTGCCGGTAAAATATATGGTTCCTGCGGGATTCATGAAAAACAAAAAACCGCGTACGATGCCGCGGGCAACAAGTGGTGTGAAAATATAAAGAACTTACTTTGAGAACACTTTCGTCCTCCGAGTGGCAGGAGCTCTGTAGGGTGACGTCAGCGACCTGTCCTGCCTGCGATACTATCAGCACCTTCATCGCCTGAGAGACTTGACGCCCGGTAAGCACAGCCGTATTGAGGACCTCCCAGTTCTGCACAACAGAATGTAATGAAATAGAGATGTAGGTACATTAATAGACAGTAATAGTTTAAGCAAGTTTCGAGAAAGAAGAGCGTCGCGTCGTTGAAATTTTCATCTAATTTACTTTATTAGCCTTATTAATAAAGTTCTATTAAGGTAAATTACTTACAACTCAATTTGATGTAGACATTTTCTTCAATATTAAACTGTTTGTAGACGGTGATTCTCAGGGATATTTAGGTACCATTACAAAAGCGGTATTAAAACAATATAAACATTTACATTAAACAGGATCAAACAGAGTTGGCAAATAATTCACAATTGATCACAATTACCAGGAAATTGAGCTCAATGAATATGGCGATGGAATTAGAATTCTCAAAGACAATAACTAAAGCACACAGTAATTAATGGGCACCGGCTTTATCAAAGGCGTCGCGTTATAACCACTCAATAAGAACAGTTACTCGTATCTTTATCAATTCCTTACAACTGAACAGCGTTCATCCATCAACGGTAGATTATTATAAAGAGGTATTGAAGACTACTCCTACTGTCATTCTAAGAAGGAATAACCACAGTTATACAGAATTAAGAAAATACAGAAATCTCATTCAGCCATTATTGCATGCAGTGCATTTTATCAAAAACATTGAATGAACACGTCTCACTTTACACCGGCGGAACATTCCGCGGGTGTAAAGTGACAATCGCGGGCGGGGCCAGCTTACAAACTTTTTTCATTTTTCCTACTATATGGTAAACTTTTAGAACATTAGAGCTAAAATAATTACTGTCAACTAAATGGAACTGCCGGTTCGACAAAGTGTCACCGCCACTACCTAAGTGTAGTGGTTTTTGATGCTTTTAAATATTAGTCGTGTACACGGTTTCTATACGTTCCTAGTTCTTTACACAGTTATACATTAAACACATGATTAAATCCTGTTATTAATTTTTTGTCTATATTACGTTATGTAGGAGTCTAAAAGCGTGTTAGTTAATTTGTAACCAATGTGCGGCTCAACCCTACAGCGATCGTAATGAAAAGCCCATAGAGTAGGATATAGATTGCATGCTAGAGATGGATATCGGATATTTTTATCCCGGAACAGCACTAAGTTCTCACTTGTCTCAAAATTTCGCCAAGCCCTTAGCGCAATTTAGCATAAAGCTAGCTTGCACACTGGAAACGGACAAAGCATTCTTTTCATTCTGAGATAACGCTCCTCGCCGGATTTTCAAAAAAACCGAAAAAAAAAAGCGGTCGAAGTCACGCGAAACAGTTACATAAACAGCTTATAAAGCATTTTATTGATTCATAATATAAAACTGAATTGGATTTTACTATAGACTAACGGACCACCCATATAGAATTCCAATGAAGGAAGTTTTATCTAGGGATAAGTTTGTCTCTGTGTTAGTTTGTCCTGCTTGTAGAAATTCTCAAACTCATTTCGAAGTCGTCCAACTTCATTCGGATTGCTAAACTAATAAACTCGCAGAGATTCATATCAGATAAAATACTGACTGAAATATCCGCTTCATTGCTTCCTTTTTTTAACTCCCGACGCAAAAAAGACGAGATGTTTTAAGTTTGACGCGTCTGTTTGTGTGCCTGTCTGTACGATCGTAATTCCCTAATAGATAAACCGATTTTGATTTTGTTTTTTTTTTTGTTTAAAAGGTGAATTAGTCGTTATTAGCTATGTTTAATGAAAAAATGTAAGGCTTGCTTGACTAGTCGAATACTATGACATTTGTCATAGTATTCGACTAGTCAAGCAGTCGAATACTATGACAAATGTCGAGCTACCACAAAATGGAGTATTAATTTACTATATGGATATCAAATGAAAAGACTGAAAGTAGGAGCCGATTTTTTTTTTAATTTATATTAGTTTTTTTGTGGCACATATTTATGTTTACCTTCACAAGTGCTACACACCTAACCATATTTTCCGTCAATCTCAGGAGATTGGTACATTTTTTCTTATGATGTTCGTGTATTAAATAATCAAAAACCAAACCAAGTATGTAAAAAACCAAATATCTCCTAGTTTTGTCTGTATATCAATTTATGACTAAGTTGTCGAGATTTAACGCTGATTCTGTTTTATACTTAAATCTATCTTAATCATATATGGATGCTACAAGTCTGCAACAAACTGGTACTGATAGGGAAATTTTAAACCAAAAGGAAATACATTTTGTATTGGATCATCATGTAAATTGGCGCCACAAAACTTAACAAAGAATGTTTGATGAATTTTTAGTAGGTAGGTAATTACAAAAAAATGTGAAGTTTGAATCATTTAGTCAATTTTGTTTACTTTATGATGTGTGTACAACCGATAAGCATAACTGTTTGACTTCTGGATTCATTTATGCTAGTCAAATAACACTCAGAGGAATCTCAAGATAAACTTAAAATTTTGCAAAGTTAGTTTTCTAGGATTATTTCAATCACATTTTGTTTTATTTGAACCACATATCCAGTCTGTATGTTTTTGCTACAGTATCGATAGCTACCGATGGTTTATGGTTCTTCGTTACTGAGTCTAAATTTGGACAGTAACAGGAATTTTAGAACCAACACCCCACGTCAATGGTTTTGTTTAAAGCTATTTCCGTTGATTGTTATTGCCATTTGTAACACACTTCAAACAAGGAGGAGATCCTCATGGAATGAGTACTGCTCTTTTTTCTAGCTAGATGAAATCGGAAAGTGGAACACAAATTTATTTCATTCTAACACTTAATGATAATCAAAAACGTTTCCGAAAAACTGAATCCACAGTAACGTTATAAATGAGAAAGTGTGTTTGTTTATTTATTTTTTGGTAACCTATTTATGGCTCAACTTTTGCACCTATCTTTATGAAATTTGGCACAGGCAGGCATCTTCGAAAATGACAAACGTTAGAACTACATACTTTTTATCTCGATACTTTTTATCACCTCACAATATATACCTCACAATTATATAAACATAATACACGTATGAACGCTTCATAAGTGCCTATGCTAGGCCTACATGAATATACGAATTTGAATTTGAGAATACTAAATCGTCCCCCAGAGTTTTCTGCTAACCGAAACAATCGCAGGCAAAGCCGTAGGCACTTAATAGTTAACATGTACCTAAAACGAATTTCACGCCTAACCGCTGAGGAGCATCAATCAATCAATCGGATTAGGTTCACTTTACATTATAATCCGACGTTTCAAATAAGAGCTTGAGTCCAACTGCGGGACAATAATTCAGTCATTTAAGTCTGACAAACACATTGGATAGAAGCAGGCGTTACTTTGCGCCTGTGGAAATCCATATTATCCATCCATCTCCGGTTTTGGAGCGAAACGTGCGTAGAGGGTACATTGCCGAGGATCTGTTTGGTGTGGAGTATACGGATTGAAGTAATTATAAATTACACCATACAGATTCTCCTGCTGTTCGCGGAGTATAGCAAATTAAGCTCAATTTTCATAATATCAGGCAAACATGATTATATAAGAATAGCTCGCATAAAGTATTGAGACAGATGATTTTCGAGTGTTTTTATACAACGTGTAACCGAATTACGAAATACTATTCAAGGGTGCATAAATAGGTAGGTATATTTCATGACGAATCAACCTGTAAAAATTTTAAATGAAAAGAAGCATATTTATTTTTCCATACAAAGTAATTCATATCATTCTATGTTTTTTCCTTTTACGCCTTCAGTTGCCTGGTAGAAATCGCTATGTAGCGATAAGACCACCAAATTGTACTCTCTTGCTTTGTATTATATCTCTTTTTTTTCTTTGGTGTACAATAAAAGTGTATTCATTCATTCATTCATTCTAAGTGTTTACTTGTGACAACTCTATTGAAGATCAAAGAAGTCACAGGAGTCAATTGATTTTAATTTTGAATATGATGTTCGGGCTGTATCTGATTTCTTTCAGTAAAAACTATGACAGTGCTATAATCAAGAACTATTAGCGTTTTGGTTTCACAGATTAATCTCAGAGACAGTAATTAATGTACCTCACCATGTACAATGTGAATAAATATTTCGGTTTTCACTTACACGTTGTTTAAGAAGACGCATAACTTTTTTCTACGTTATCATATCCAAGCAAATTGCAGCATTCATAATATCAGTAGGTATGACTTGTTTTTTAATTAATTCCGTGTCGTTTACGACGTAATTTCCTGGAGCCTACCTCTCCAAACCCTAATAACGACGCCATTATTGCAATAATAGAAGCTCTGTCCGCTCCATTAACAACGATATAACTTTCGGAAATAAGTATTTGTAAGTACCTAATTACTAGATATAATATAATACGAGTAGGTAATCAAAATAAGGAAAACTAAGAAGACATTTTTAAGGTTTTGTTTTACCAGTAAGTTCTGCAAAAAGCTGCATTATTTTCTACAGAGTACGGCTCCGACGAAATTTGCAGTCTTTCCTGCAGCATATATAATCCAAGATTATTATTTGTAAAGTAATCTACTTAGGTGCGTTTGAAAGTCTCTACAACGTTTGTTTAGTAGAACCAAAGATTCCTAATGCCTAAGATGCCTAATCAAAACACACTCGTAAAAACTTTCAAAATTTTTGTTTGGGTAGTGTTTAGCCCGCTACCGTCTTAGACTGCACCATCACTTACCATCAGGTGAGATTGCAGTCAAGGGGGAACTGGTAGTGGATAAAAAAAAATACGAGGCAGTTATTTCAAACTACATACAACGATCAATTGAGTTACCAAACGAGTTTAGGAAATATTGAGCGATTTAGATTGCCTGATTTCCTTTGGGAAGCTATTTCAGAGTTTGACACACTTAACCATAACTGAGTTACCATAGAATTGTTATCGGCTACATGTAGGTATTTTCAGTTTTTTATCTGTACAGTAGCGAAGAATAGTAAATTTTTCCGAACGGAAGGAAGTTACACGTTCTATCAAGGGAAGGAAGGAGTGGCAGAGCGTGCGAGGTTCCTCGGAGAATAACTTCAAGTATTTTAGATTTTTTATGTCCTAATATGACCAAAAACTAGGCAAGCGAAATCAACCTGTACCACTTCCCATGTATATTTGGAAAACAATTGTTAATTTTGGCTGGTGCCAATGCCCTGCAGGTTTTTCAATGATTTGTTTGTATCCATTCTTTGAATGGAGCTCCATTTTGAAGCTTGGCGGGACCACCAGCATTTCTTTCAACATCCCATGGTTAGTAACCATCCGGTTAGAAAAAATGTGGGATTGCAAATTTTAATGAAAAAGGTATAACGAAGCTAAACTTCTTTGTCGATCTCATCATATAAGCATTTGATAAATCAGTAGATATACCACAAAAGGCTTTACATAGATAATTAGGGGCGTGTTTATATTGTCCCCATATTCTCTATAATGTTCCCAAATTATGTGTATTCTTATCTGACGTCACCACACGTTATGTCGCGTTTATTCCATTGCTTTAAACGCGCATAATTTGAAAGTTGAGAAGTGCGTGGAGCAGACAAAACTTGGGCACTGAGGACTGAAATTCTAACCTAGTCCTGAACCAGGCTATCACTTTTACTACAGCGTTTAAGTTTTTGTAATAAATTCGTGTAAAATACGGAAAGGACGGCGACTGTAGTAGTGTACTAGAGCGCGGGCGGCCCAGTCTCGGTGTTAATATTAATAGTATTTATTTATAATCTAACAACCTAACCTTTTTTTATCTTATTTTACTTTAATTAATATTTTTGAATGTTTTTAGATTTCTTGATAAATATCCAGTGAACAGTGGTAAATTTTAAGTTTTCGAGGTGGTCGTTATCACTGTTACGCAGTTTCATACTTTTACAGTGATCATCGTTTCATTCATTAGCGGTTAAGTTATGTTGTTGTTCACAATTAAATAAAAATAAATAAATAAAAATACATTACTAACCTAAATTGTCTATGATTCTTTCTTGCTTTCTTAGATTTGGTATTTTGTGTGTTTCATCTTATTTTTAATTTTTCATATGGATTTAAGGTGTAAAAAAAGAATTTGTATTTCTTTCAGCTGTGTAAGTTTACGAGTTCCCTTGTCGTTACTTTTGATGGCGCTTAACGTCGTTAGTCATCACGTAAGAGTTAGTGAAACGTTTTTTTTCTCTACTTTACACCCAAATGATTAGGCATCCGATTTAAGCGTTTCCCCGTTTGAAAACGGGCGTAAGTGTTCACCATTTGAGAATCTGAAGATTTGCTCCTTAGATGAACTAGACTTATTGCTACTTACGCTTTCTGATCGGAAGAACATTTCCTATTTTAGTTACGATAGACTATACAAAGCTACCTGAGGCACTAAATATTCTACGTTGCTCTAAAGTTAATAATGATTTGCTATATGATAGTTAAACGCACCTTAGATATTGGAAGTACAGCTTGAATGTCGTCCTTTTCGATGTCGAGTCGCGTGTTAACGCGGTGTTCGTGGGGTGTTTCTTCAGTAGTAGATGTGGCACTGGGTGACGAAGACACCTTTGCTGACCAGCTAATGCGGGCTGTGCCTCGACCTGATTCCCCTTCTGACCCTTCCGCGTCTCCCTCGCCCTCGGCTCCGACTTCAACTAACCAGGTAAGAATCTCTTCCCAGCCTGGTCCTCCAGCTCCGCTACTCTCTTCGACGTTTCTGTATATGACCAAAAAACAATGAGATTTTTGTATTTTTATAATACCTAATAATAATTTATATAAGATAAGATAGAATTTTATAAATTTAAAATGCATATAAAAAATTTCGGAACCCACAGAATTTGAACCTGCGACTCTCGGGCAATCGCGGCCTGACCGCTTTCACCAATTAAGCTACGGCTCTCCTACCATCGATGCCGAAATTAGTATATGCCTTTCACACTGTAGCGTCATCTAGTAGGAAACGTTGCAGTTTCGATCTACTTTTTCAAAGGTCCATATTACAATGAGACACGTTTGAAACAAGAGATGACACATTGCTTTTTTATAAAAAAGCATCCAAGTGTAGGTAAAAACACTAATAAAAATTATGAAAAGATAAGATACTTAGAAGTTTTGGTTACCTTAACAGTACCTCCCTTTTTTGGGCAAAAGGTTCTAACGGCTCAAAGATTAGATTTAGATTAGAGCATTTTTTTTAAATGATTGTTACCTGGAAGCATTGGGCTCTGAGTTATTGAGACACTAAACACTCTTAAATTTTTTTTTTTTTTTTAATTTCTAGGTAGCTAGCCTAAACGTGTTGCAGTATAATGTATAATAAGGATATATTTCTTATAAAATAAAGTAAGGTAAATAAAATTGTCGCCTTAGTAAATGAGTTAACTATATATGGTGGTCCGCCTTTTGGCACCTGGTTGATCGTGTTGTATATCCCTTCACAATATGAAGGGAGTAACTATGTGCCCGAGATTCTATATAGTTTACAGGGAGTTTACATTCACAGCTTGGGTTGATGTACACATCAGGGTGTTCATAGCATTCCTAGCTCAGGTGGGACATCTGTACAGTAATAATGTATGGTTGGTCCATACATTATTGCTATAAATAAAATACACGAGAAACAAAATACGTAGGTAGATACAAATAAACTTATATCGAAACCTAATGTAGTAGGTGCCACATTGCTGTTTCACTCAATTCCATTTCAATCCGATAAAGAATATAAATTCAACATTTTATGCTCCATGACATTTTCAGTACGGTACTGAAAATCCATTAACGTTGTACACAAATTCAGTCTTTGTAGGGATGACAATACTTTCCCGATTCCGGACAGGTTCGTCCTCAGTAAATCCTTGACCCAGTTTTTATGGTTATTGAGCAACTTTTATACTTATGTAAGGAAAGCATAAAAACAAAAGTAATATTCTTGTTATGAGGCAAGGTAATGTATTTAACAGTTTATTATATTAGTTGTCCCGAGTATTAGATTTACCCCTATAGTACAGACATCGGGGTCATTTTGATAAATCAATCGATCGATTTGGCTATAACTATTTGTTGAAACGCGCTTATCGTGATTTATTTAATAGCCCATTTTTCGACGAATGCAAGTTTGTAATAAAGTCTAAGGTCATTTTCCACAAAAGATAGTTTTTGTAAATTCCGGAAATATACAATTTACTTAATGAAATTAGTTATAAATAAACATATAAAAATACCGTAAAAGTAAAAAAAATAGTATATAAAGCTGACCTGAACGCGATGATCACACGAACTACTGGTCTGATTTGGAAAACTATTTTAGTATTGGATAGCCCATTTATCAAGGAAGACTATACGCTATATAGCGTTAAGACCAATACGAATATAGCACCAATGAAGAATGTTTAAAATCGGAGGGTTTTTTTCCTTTTGAGAGCTTCCGTTGCGTGCGCTGCGTAAACGGTTATAATTTCGATATAATCATGTATGACAAAGTAATGCCTCTTTAAAAGTTCTAAACAAAAGTCCGGCACAGCATATTTCTATATTTTAAGGTTGACTTATACGCGGACGAAGAGGCGAGGGACTGCTAGTCTTCCATAAAAGTATTGAAAAGGGTTCTTGTGTGCGCGGAGGACGCAAGCTTTTGAACATTATGTTTTATATTGTTTTTTTTTGTATCTCTCAAACCTACCACTCTTGCATATATTATGCTCTCAAGAATAGAGTTACGTTTTTTAATATAGTTCTTTATACCTGCAAGCTTTACGGCGTGGTGACGGCTGTTACAAAATACAGTTGCAATCACACCTCCTTACGCAGGTGTCGTACGAGGCCACTGAGGGAATATAACAGAGAACGGACAGAATCGTCCTCTGTACTAGGTACTACTTTTATCTACTGCGATTATCAACCCGTCTACCGAGCTTTTTTTTTGAGCATCCACGACAAGATAGCCCTTGACTGCAATCTCACCTGTATGGTAAGTGATTATGCAGTCTGAGATAGTAACGGGATAACCTGTTATGTGGGAGCAGTTATATAGACCTATACGGGAACGCTAATTCGCTTAGCGGTACATCTTTGTCGGTAGGGTGGTAACTAGCCACGGCAGAAGCCTCCCAACCGACGAGACCAGAGAAAAATCTCTCTTTACGTCGTGTTACTCGTGACCCCTTCCACATACAATGTTTCGGACGATTTTGTGCTATTTGACACGGGTTTTAGCAACGTGTAAAGCAATATGCGCTTTGGTGTTGAGAGCGGTGCGGATTTGATCCGACCAACGAATCGGGCTCCGTCCTCGAGGTCTCTTTCCTTCCACTTTGCCAGTGACCACATATTTTCTAGATTGTCTCCATCTCTTCTGGCAATGTGACCGAATTCCTCGAGAATCCTCTGAAGACAGGTGGACAGAGAAATTTCAGAAGATATAAATTGCCGGGGATCGAGCTTGTCGGAGTTATGGTGTAAAATCGTCAAACACTCATCCCCTCTCCCAAAGGGACCGAGCTTAATGTCGGGATAAAAAGTATCCTATATTACTTCTAACACTTCCAAGAATATGTGCACAATGTTTCATGAGGATCGTTTAAGTAGTTTTTGCGTGAAAGCGTAACAAACATACTTACATTCACATTTATAATATTAGCAGGGATAGTTGAAATGTTAACTGATTTTTTGAAGTGAAACTTCTTTATCGGGGTTGGAAAAAAATTTAGTGTAACATTTTTCAGTTACGCGTCACATTTTTCGATACGCGCCGTCCTTTTCTTGTCCCAACCACGGTTGATTCGAGTTTATTCGAACTTCAAATGCATTGAAAAATTTAAACGGCTGAAGACGTAAGCATATATCATAATACTAATGATATTGTTAACATTGTAACTTCATCGATAGATTTTTCTGTTCTTTCTCCTGACTTATGTATGGCTCAATGCCAAATGGAAAATAGGATGAATATTTTGAGTGTTGCACTTTATATATCTCCAAATCAGAAGTTGGACAATATTATTAATTTTTTTCTTCCTCCTCCCTCTTCGTGCCTCTTTACTCGGTTGCAATAATGATAAAAAACCGATCTGCATCAGAAAAATCTTTGAAGCTAGTTGAATTTTCGAAAGATTATTTGAATTTTATATTTTATTAAAAAAAAGTCCTCAAACATTAACAACAAGATTCGGCACTAAAATTGCTGGAGTTTTTATGGAATGTAAACAATATTTGACGGCCGACTGGCGCAGTGGGCAGCGACCCTGCTTTCTGAGTCCAAGGCCGTGGGTTCGATTCCCACAACGGGAAAATGTTTGTGTGATAAACATAAGTGTTTTTCAGTGTCTGGGTGTTTATATGTATATTATAAGTATTTTATTTATATTACCTATTCATAAAAATATTCTTCAGTCATCTTAGTACGCATAACACAAGCATACTTTAGGGCTAGATGGCGATGTGTGTATTGTCGTAGTATATTTATTTATTTATATTTATATTTCATATTTCAGTTACCATAAGCCATAATAATAATAATATTACAATTAAATTAAAGCTGTAATAACCTTAGTAGTAATGAAGTAAAATGACATAATTGTATTATTTGTATTCATGTCCATGATAATAAAAGCCTTTTGTTAAACTTTATCTAATTTAACTTTATTTAACCAGTTTCTGTAAAGTTGCAGTAGATCATTTTTCGAAAAATAAGGTTTTTAAGAAGTTTCACTTTTTACGTGTGTACACAAGTACACGCACACATTTTTTTAAATTTAAGTTTTCGTATGAATAGTAGGAAAAAAGGTAGATATATGACGAATTTATTTTAATCAGTATTCTTAATCTAGTTAGTCAACTGTTAATAACTAAACACATTCGTGCCGTTAGCAATTTTTGATTCTGGGCCAAAAGCCACTCTACCAACTTTAACTTTGAAATTCAAAATGTTAAGTTTCATTTAGCGACACAGGCGCTTTGCCAATTTGCTGCTCTGTAAGAGCAACGTGCTTTTAGCCAACAGAACTGTGAAAATATTCAACCGAAAAAAATTAAGAATTCGTATTAATAAAATAAACATAAAATAGTTAGTAAGTTACCTATAACTTGTATCATTATTTACGTTAACATAAATAATCATTATCAATATCTATCATAATCCACTGCTGGACTAAAAGCCTCTGCCAACAGGTTTGCCCATTATCACCATGCTGGGCTGCAAGGGCTAGCACGGGCAGGAGATAAATATTATATCCCACGATTATATATATATATCGATAAGGGATATAATTAACCTCCCCACCTGCTAAATCACTTACGTGGACGTGGAATAGGAGAAGTTTACCCCCGTTTATTAATACACATATATTATCTGAATATTATTTCCACTAGTGCGCCAGTGCTCTGAGAGTTGATAAAGCTGTGGGCGAAGACAAATTTATATCCTTTCCCCGGGGACATAATTGTCTCCTGCCCATGCTAGCCGTGCTGACGGGTTGGTGACTTTACGTACCTACGTAGTTATTTCCTAAATAATTTCTTATATTTTTAGATATATAGTTTGAGATACTTATGTTTTTATTCAAAAGCGGTTATAGCCTTGTGGATACGACCAGCTTCAGTTTCGGGGGGCCGATTTCGAATCTAGGCGTGCAAGGTTTAAGTAATTAAATATCAATTGTCAAGTATTTATATGCAAACATTATACTCGTAGATACATATACCTATAGCTAATAAAAAAATCAAAAACCCATTTTATCTAGTTTCAGCAGACGAATCGATCTGGAATGTGAAACTTTAAAACGAGTACAAAGTGTTCGATTCCCAATGTACTCGCTCAATTTAGAAGTTTAACTGGGTATTTCCCAGTTTAGTTAAACTTTTCGTTTTGCAGAGACTGCCGACCCACTTATAATAGTGAACGCGAATAGCGCCCATGTCAGGGTTGACAAAATTGAAATTGAACGGAATCTGTTATATCCGCGCTGCAATCCACACGATAGAGTCAACCTTGCGATGCGATAAAGTATAAACAACGATAGCAAAGTAAAATTACAATCTCTGTAACGTATTCCCTGGCTTTCAATGTTTATGTTAGATTTGCTATCCTATTCCAAATAACTAAATAATAATTTACTTCAGAAAAGTCTGTCTGGTATTGTAAATAAGATATCTTTTATTTAGTTCTTTAAAATCGATAGACCCCATGATATAATACAGTTTAGCTCTGTTTGTCGGTGTGTCTGCATATGCAACATCGTTTAAGTGTACATAAGCTCGGGATCTATTGTTAAATTATCAGATGTATACTACTTATTTTAACGCACGCAAATACACGTGTCGTTATAATAAAATCATACCAGCAAGCGAGGCTAAAACGATCTACGTTATATCAAAAGACAGTGGAGTGCATTTCATACATGCCCAATTTCCCAATTTGGCTCTGCCTACCCAATTTGTTTATTTTCATTGTGTTGAAGGACTTTCCTTTTTATGCCATCTTCCTGCTTCATGCGTACCCTGGTCAAAAACCTGGTACACACAACTAACCACGTACTTATTATATTACCTACTGCGTATGGACAAGGTCATTCAACAAGCATAATGGCAATGATTCATTTGTGCTAAGCATTAACAGAGTACTAAGCGGGTACATGTAGTAACCTTAAACTGCTGAATTGACATGTACGATTCAAGGTTTACACAAAGCTAGTGAAATTGGTTGGTGTTCCAAACTAATCCAACCGAGACATAAAACGGTCTTCGTGATCTACAAGGACGGTACCTTATAATCTATAAAAAAACTAAAGGAATAATAAAATAAAAAAAATAAAGGATAGGCATTGTAACAGTTATAAAAAGCCTACGCTTAAGAATTTATAAATCGTACTAGAGATTTTCTTCATTTTGCATACCCTGTGCATACCCTCTATGCACGCCACTGCTTATAATATTATATACGATACATAAGGTATACCTAGCTTTATATTTTCATTACCACTCACGAATGTATTTGGAGTTCTACTGTCCATCATGATATCGACTCCTAAGTTTGGGTTAAACGTCACCCTTGAGAACCCAAGCCTAGTTGTTTGTTTCTTCCTTGGCCTACGTACTCTGGGTTCTTTTATATCACACCCTTTAAATTCTAAAAACTTTGACCTAAATATTTTTTTTTTTTGTCTGACCATGTAATATCTGCTGAAAGCACAAAATTAAACTGTTGGAACTAGGCAGGTGTGAGCTCTTAAAAATTGCAGGTACCTACTCTTACCTAAGTAGGCAGTTTATTTATATGTACGTGCGTTACACTACCTGAAAGATAGAAAATCTATCGAGATGCAAGAGATTACTACATGAAATCAGAGCAAAAACGGTATATTTATTTTCAAAAGATAAAATACAACTAAAGTCGGTTTTTTTTACTAAATTTAAAATATTCATATAATGTAAGATACCTCGATGAAAACTAAAAACTCAGGTCATTAATCTGTCATGTAGTCATAATCCTTGCAAAACCTCCTTTAACTGCCCAGATACTTTTTGTTTTCACACATGATAAAAGTAGCATTTACTTTAAACTTCAAATAGACTTACGTATCAAGGTTGTCATCATCCCTCAGAGGCTGTTCGAGCCGCGTCGCGGTAACGGTGGCAGCCCTCGGTTTAACTTCTGCCGTCACTGCCCAATGAGAATTCGCCGCTGTGACGCTCACCAATCTCAACCCAGATTTCACCTTCATCCTGTTAAGACATATTAGATCATTATCCTAATAGGGTTCAGTAACGTGGTCGCTATCTATGGGTCTCGTAATAAGGTACAGAATCATCATGCGATGAAGAGCTCGCTACAGTCAGCTTTTCTATCTGCCTAGGTCGAGACCCCCTAATAAGGTCTTTATACTACTGCTGGATGCAAGCGGCACAAGACTGGAGTTTAAAACTCCCTAGAAAGTCCATCGGTTCATATGATGATTTATGCACCTGCTATATTTTAATTGGGACTTAGAACAGTTTGACCCTCTATACATCTCGAATACGGATTGGCTTTGACTACCGCAATGTTAGTGATACTAACAATAGGATGTCTACGTTCGCAAACGTGGAGTGCACTACTGCTCTACTATGTGGCTTCAATCATAATCTTGATGAAACCTACTTATTCAAACTATTGTAATGATCCCAAACAAGTAATTCTTCTATCAGTTGCTGAGGTTCGGTATGCTAAGGTTCGGTAGACACAGCATACCGAACCTAAATCGACTTTAAACAAGAAGGAGATTCGCATTTCGACCTTTTACATTTCTTATTAATTACATAAACATAAAATATTTATTAAGTTATACCTTTAACGTTTATGTTTAAAAAGGCGTATATGTATTATTATTTACTTTAATATAGTATAGTAGTATAGTATAGTATTTATTATATGTATTATTATTTACGTTATAGGTAGTATTTCCCACGTCATAAAACGCTTAAAATATTAAACTCTCTTTCAGAAATAAAACTTCAACTGTTCTCTTTGAAATGTAAGCGTTATGTAAAACTGAAGTGGTTATAAATTTTAGTTTCGAGCGCACTGCTAGTCCCGAGCGACCCTACGCCTCGTAACTCAAAAGTAGGAACAGATATATTTGCTGAAGTTTCAGAGCAGGTGCTGTTCAAACTTAGAATATAATGTGAAATTACATTTTTCCTTTCTTTATAGTGGAGATTTTTTTTAATGTTACGCTTTATTTAGGCAAATATGAATCTAAGTTATGTTTTGACCAGTTTCTACTTTAAGGGTTTATAAAGAGGGCAACATTGGGCTGCAAATATGCAGTTTTTATGCAGTTAAAATACTGTCTAGACAGTAGAAGTTTACTGTACTTAAAGAACATAAAAACTTATGGATTCATTTAAACAAATCTATTAATTTCGTTATACTTCTATTTGTTTTTAATAGCAGTTTTTAAAAACCTGCATGCATGGGTGGATAAAAGGACAAAAATACTTTTAGTTTACGTAAATGGCTGAATTTTCTTTAAATTTCAGTTCACTTAATTAGTACCAGATTTTCACAGTTGCACGCTATGGCTTGGCGAAATTAAATTTATTAGTCTTTCTCAGTACATTTAATGCATGAGTCTACCTATTCGTGGTGCGGTATGTTTCTGTGAAAATTCTCATAAATAGGCGTTTATGAGAATTTTAATGAAAGCGTATGTAAAATTTTACTGTATAGTGTATGTGTCAACAAAAAAAACAAACCTCGCTTGGACACACATACTTACTTATGTTGGAAAATCTACAATGTTAATTTTATTTATATAACATTCGAATTGTTCGCGTACATTTCACAGTGATAAACAAATTGTTGATGTCGATGGCATCGAGATTTCCATGTCAAGTACCTTCGGTAGTGACAGCCATTTGTAATGTCGGCTCAGTCTAGCACACTTATGTCCATCTATCAACGGCGATTATTTATTTATTATGAAAACGCAATATGTTTCGATAGGTACCCTACGCATTTCTGAGTAATAAGTTAAAAATAGCTCACCTTATGACAACATGTCCAATCGTATGACTAGCATCACGGCGCACAACGAAAGGCAGATGTAATCTGAAATGAGGATATAATGGTGCCCGTGGGAGTAGAAGAGCGGTGTCACCAGCTCGCGCTTCTCTATATCCTGCTCGTGGTCCCGCTAGGGTCACAATGCCCAACGGCCATGCTGGTTGGACGGAAACTTTTCCGCACACCCCTTCTCCTGTCTCACCACTGCTAGCTTCTGCTGCACTATAAGCTAATTTCATAGTCCTTGGTGGTCGTTTCCCTTTTCCATCCGCAGGCCACCATGCAGCAGGAACTGTAAGTTCTGCTAAACAGGCTCCCTCTTCGCCTTCAGGTCCGCACGTTGCAGTCAATATTTTATTACCAATGCTGGCATGTAAAGTTATACAGACGCGACGTGGCCTCGCAGCCGCGCGTCTCGCACCTCCTTCACCACCCGTATGAAACAAAACTCTCAGTACCGGTGCATCTTTAGGCAATTCCCGGAATACCAAATGAGCTGATACGTCAAGCCTATGAGCTGTAGCATCTTGTAATTCTACTAAACTGGCGTTACGTCTAGGCGGCTCGAGAGGATCGGGTACAGCATATCGTGCTGGTACTGTTTGTTTCGTGGAAAAGGGTCCGTAGGTTGCTCTAACCGAAGCGGGCGCGGAACCTTGTAAAACTGTAAAACGGTCGAGTGATAACAAAGCTCCTGGTAGAGCTGTACCCATCGGCTCGGGCGGTGGACCGGCGCCATTCCATCTAGCCGTGTGTTTCAGGAAAAAACCACTGTCCTTATTCTCGAAGTGCACTTCCACAGCAAACACGACACCTGTAAACGAAAACAACAGTTGTAAAATCGACGTAATAAATAGTAAACGCAACAGAACGACGCAACCATTTTATTTTGTTAGGTGACAACAGATAAAAGGGCAGTCAAATACTGGCGCGGATCCAACTGCATTCGTTTCCCGAATTGGAATGTTCATTTATTGTTTACAAATAGGTGCAGAATTATTTTGAAACGTGAATTTTTAACTAGAGTGTTACATAATATATCGAAAACATTCTACTTTAACGTCCTATCGAATCAGAAATAGCGCTAACAAGTGTAATTGGAAGAGCAGCTTAAATTCTCTTTGACGAGTGCATCGTCAGACAGGCGTTAGACACGCTCCCGTCATTCGTCTCGGTTATTGCGGGGATTCGTGTCACATTCCCTGTGCATGACTGTTAAGCGCCCTTCATGGAATTCATTACGCTGCTGTCTGTTTAAAATGCGACCCGGCCTCTGAAGCGTTCCTTGGTATACACAGTAAATATAATTATCTCAACAGCATTTTGAACTGATATTAATTAATTTATTTCTTGAATGGAAATAGTTGTAGGCATAATAAGAGCCGTAATAAGAGAGGAAATAATAAGAGCCGTATTTCCGCAAATTACTTGTTTCGTATTTTTGTAAGGTTCATCCAAGCTCTAAACATGCGGATTGGTTCAACGCTATTTTCTGGGATTTGCTAAGTACGTTTATATGTATCGGAACTAGTGTCATTGAACAAAAAAAAATAAACTTAACTGAATAATTTCCCTGTCAGATAGAATAGCACTTTTAGAACTGTTTATTCAGTTTAGTTTAGTTAAGATCGGGGTGCGGCAAACATTTTTAGGCATAAGGTTTACCTGCTAACTATTATTACTAACTTTTGATACTATACTCACTTTAAAGCCCGCAAAACTGCATTGGAGGGTCCCTACATCATTATACGCTCGAAAATCTCATGTCATATATGACAGGATACCTGTGACTGTAGTGGGAAGAAATTAGTCTGCAGATGTTTTTTTTAAACCACACAAACTGCAAGGCACTTTATTTACGAGACTTCGACTTCCCTGAATACGCGTCGCTCTTATGTGAGATAGAGTCATCATCATCAACCCATTGGCGGCCATTACGGGTCACGGGTCACACAATGAGAATGGGTTAAGCCGTAGTCCACCACGCTGGCACAGTGCGGATTTGTGGACTCCACACGCCTTTGAGAACATTATGCAGAACTCCCAGGCATACAGGTTTCCTCAAGATGATGGAAAACATTCACCGTTGAAGCAAGTGATATTTTGATTGCTTAAAACGCAGATTACTTGGAAAAAAGTTAGAAATGCGTGCTGGGTTTCGAACTAGGCACCCCGAACGTGAAACCGAAGCCCTTACCACTAGACCAGTGGCGTGCACTCCATACAAGCACAAATGCACTGCATACCCTAACATTGATATATAAATCGAATGGGAGGAGAATTTGTGCCGTTTTATGCAATTTTCCTGGTGTATCATACACTGGTAAGAAACCCAATGCACGCCACTGCACTAGACTATCACTGCTACTTGTATATGTTTATAAAAAACAAACAAATGTAAGTATGCAGTTAATAGCGAAGTTTCCAGCAAGCTGCTTCATTTAGAAGAAAACGACTTCCCTGAACACGCGTCGCTCTTACGTGGGACAGAGTAAGATAATAAAAAAGCTCCAGCACGTGACGCTCTTACAACAAAGTACACTTGCAAAGCTTTCAATCCCTCCAAGAGATATGATCCTTATATTACACTGTTGTCGAGAAAATACTTCAAGATTCGTTTCATTTCATCTCCGTATATATTTTTTTTGTGGGTCACACACCTCAGGGTTCATTTTGACCTACATTTGTCAGGTTGCCTTTTATTTAACAAGCATCGAACAATTAAGTTAATATTTAAATCTACAGCCGCATACTTCAATAAAACTACCAAGTTTCTCAATTTATTATTCATATCATGTCATGTCAACATGAGATCATCAGTGGTACTTCTCGATGATTAACCCTTATGCTTGTAGAGCACAAGGTATGAAAATTTGTACACGAAATTTAACTGTTAATTCTTAGTAAGTAGGTACTAAGCAAAGTTTAAAATACAACAACTATACATACCATATTATGTGGAACATGTATGAATACTTGACACGAATCCCTCTAAATGTCCTACTCACACTTGACCGTTTGTTTATAATTATACTTATTGATTTATTTTTCAACATCCTAAAATACATTAAGTTTTCAGCGCATGAGTCCGTAGCACGGAGCACAGTAAGTCGTAGTCCGTCCCGGTTATTACCATTGACTTGTAACATTAGTCGTTAAAGAGCACCAACCCGCATTGGAGCAGCTTGGTGGGTCTACGTCCTAAAACCATCTCTCCTATGAGAGAGGAGGCCTGTACCCACCTGTGGGACGTTGATAAGCGGCGGATGAATCAGTAGGTTAGTTTGATAAAATGTATACCTTTTTACCCAAAACAAATTTCCCGCTCAAAGATTGTTGGAAACTAGATGTCACAAAAAAACCTAAGGGGTTACATTTGTTAAAGCTAATGGCAAATAAGTATAGTCTGACGTCACGGCAATAGTTGAAAGGTCCGCGATTAATGAACAAATATTTGCCCGGTAATGGAGTCCGACACATTACCGCATTCATTTTGTTCCCCTATATTGAAACACTATCAGCAATCATATAGGAATCTATAGAAGTCTTCCCGTTTCATATTCAGTTTTCATAAAAGCTTTCTACTAAATGAAACGCTTTAATGGAAAATGACACCACTTAGGGGGAGTTGACCGTATTTTATCGAAAAATACACTTAGTGTTGGAAGGTAAAAAAAAAATTAAGGAACCTGGTACCTACTTGGCGGGAGCATTCGCTTCGCAAACTTTCGGATACGAGCAAACGTTGCGTGAATGTTTATCACATTTGTTCGCAAACAGAACAGTTTGTACGGAAAATCGAATATCCAATATTTTGCTCGTGACAGAATTGTTTCGTGAATAATGCGAACTGCGATAGATTTCAGATAGATTTCAAAAACACTGTCACCAGAATGGTTTGCTCCATTATTATAATAATAATAATAATAATATACTACGACAATACACATCGCTATCTAGCCCCACAGTAAGCGTAGCTTGTGTTATGGGTACTAAGATAGCTGATATTTTTTTTTTTTATGAATATAATAAAAATAAATATTTATAACATACAGATAAACACCCAGACACTGAAAAACATCCATGTTCATCAAACAATTTACAAACATTTTCCAGTTGTGGGAATCGAACCCACGGCCTTGGACTCAGAAAGCGGGGTCGCTCCCAAATGCGCCAACCGGCTGTCATAAAAATACGCAGTAATGGTTATCTATTTGTTTCGTAATCGTTGCCTGACATAAACCGCTAGCCAAGACCGCTAGACAAGTTAGCCATTGACTCCAATATCACCTTGTTGTAAGTGATGATGGAGCCTAAGATGATAGCCTTTTTTAATAAATCAAAACCGTTTTTACCACTGCAAAAAGATCAATATACTTTGGCCTCCATAAGGTTATCCCGATAAAGGCGAGTGTATCAGATAAAGACAACGCGTGCCTATCTAGGATTAGTCGTGAGGCAGTTATTACTGGGACTTCGCCCGCCTTCCCCTATGTTCGCCATTTATCGAGCGATATCAACTCGCTGAAATTCTCTTTTTAGGATAGCGGTGCAGAGGAAATTAAACCGTAGTCGAGAATCGTACTCGCCGAAAATACATTTCACAGCTAGGAATGGTTAGGCGTAGTGCTATGGAACTTTATCTTGAGCTCATATCGAAATAGTGTATCGATTTAGACTGGAGCCGCTTAAATACATAATAGACCTGGGTATTGCATTTCTAGCTGATTCTTTAGATTATTTAATCTATGCAAAACTAAATGTCAGTAGTCATAAGTAAAAATTCGAAGTCTTGGTCATAATTGAGTCAATAAACTACCTATCGAGAACCGAATAATCGTTGATCTAGTAAGCATGTTCGACTACGGATGACGAAGTAATGTTTTCGATTTCTAGGTCAAATTTTTTTAGGTAGGTATATGGTATTGAGTTTACTGTCAAGAAACGGTCAGTAGTACTATACCGAAATAAAGGCATCCCTTGAAGAAATTAAGTGGCCCACTTCCGTTTTACCGACAGCACGTAAAGCCTTCGCCTCTCCTGGTTGTCATCAACTTATAAATAATAATGAAGTGATGATAGCCCAGTAGGTACGAGCTCGACTTCACTTTCGGGGGGATGAGTTCGGATCCCACGACGCAACCGTTAATTTTCTAAGTTATGTGCGTTTAAAGTAATTAAAATATCACTTGCTTTAACGGTGACGGAAAACGTGAGGAAACCTATATGTCTGAAATTTCTACATAATGTTCTAAAAGGTGTGTGGAGTCCACCAATCCGCACCGGGCTAGCGCTACTGCCTTAACCCCTTCTCATTGTGGGAAGATACCCGAGCCCTGTAGTGGGCGGAAATGGATTGATGTGATGAAGGCTTCGGCTTGGTGACCGAATTCAACCCTGGCACGCACCTCACACTGTCCGGAGTTAATACAAACTTCAACGTTAAAGGACGTGATATTTAATTTAAGCAATTAAATATCACGTCCTTTAACGTTGAAGGAAAACGCCGTGAGGAAACCTGCATGCCTGAAATTCATAATGTTCTCCAGGGCGTATAAAGTCCAATGTGCACTTGGCCAGCGTGGTGGACTATGGCATAAACCTATCTCCTTCTGAGAGGACAGACCCGTGCTCTGCAGTGGGCTGTAATGAGTTGATGATGATGATGATGCAAAAATATTAATCGGTGAAGTCAGTTATTCCGCACTTGGGTAGCGTGGAGGGAAGAAGCTCCTAATTCCTCTTTGCTACGAGAAAGGAAACATAAGCCCACCAGACGGATATTAATCCAACTATTTTTTTAGTTAGCCCTTGAATGCAATCTCACTTGGTTGTTATTTATGATGTAATATGGTAACGGCCTAATCGGTATTTAAGCATCAACGTACCGGAACGCTAAATCGCTTGGCGGCACATCTTTATCAGTAAGATGGTAACTAGCCATGGTTAAGCCTCCCACCATCAACTGAATTTAATAATGAATATGACTCAACTAATAGTTATCACGATCATCCTAAAGACTACAAATTACACACTTACTATTTACATTTTACTTGTAAAACCAGTCCGTATACCTATTCAGCATTCACGCACACAAATAAACTGCCTCAAACCCTACAAAATACCACCCTTGTTTTCGGAGCTTTAGGAAATTCGCAGCTGGGAAAGACAGTAAATTACATTTCGGTACTCAACGCAACGTGCAAAAAGTTTTCCGTAATAAAATTTGGAATGGGTAGAATTGCCAAATTTTACTGACGAATTGCTTAAAACGTTGCTAGTCTTTAAGATACTTAATAGCCTGGGTAAGGCTTCGGCTTCCTTTTGGTGGGGACCAAATTCGATTCCCACTTGTAACTTTTCGGAGTTATGTAAGTTTTAAGCACTTAAATATAGCTTGCTCGACGAGTGAAGGAATACGTTTTAAGAAAACCTGCTTGACTTAAATTACTTTATAATAGGAACTCTTAAGAGCATTTAAAGTCTACCAATTCGTACAATTTGGTGCAATATACTTTACGGCCTAAAACCTCCTTAATCTGTGCTCTGTGCTCTGTGACCTGTGCTCTGTAGTGGGCTGGTAATCTGCTGATAATGATTATGATACAAACAAACCATATTATAACGGTTATGTTATTCGGGATTTTGGGCGAATATTATAAAACAATGCGCGTTAAATTGAACTGAACTGACGCACCCAAATTGTATAAAACGCCAATAAAACGGGAAAATTGAGGTAAGAGAATGGAACGTAAAAAATAATGGTCCTCGCTTGTACGGCAAGGGTGAGGCTACTAAATAAATTGTTTGCCTTTTTCAATTTCAGAAAACGTAGCCACAACCGCTGCATATTTCTGTGCATTGAATTGGAAATATTTCGGCATCGAGCGATATTTCGCAACTAAGATTTATACGTAGGAAAAGTGACAACAATGTTTCATCGCTGGTCGAAGTGCAATTTTTATTTCGAGTGTGATGTGCAATGTATGGGCTAGCTGCGTCTTTGCTCTGCTGACTTTTGTTAAAATGTAAAATGTTTATGTTGGAAATGAACAACTGCTGAGTTTCTTGCCGGCTTCTTCTCGGTAGAATCTGCCTTCCGAACCGGTGGTAAAGTCACTACACACAGACAGATTTGACGTTTTAAAAGTGCTTAGTTAAAGATTTTTGACGGAATTGGTGGACCAAGCAGATGATCTTATGGTCAGTGAAAAACCATTGAATTAAGAACTCACTAAATCTTTAATTCAGCCATTATTGTACATAGGCAGTGCATTGTGTCCAAAAACAGTTAAAACGCCCCGCGCATGTCTCACTTTACACCCGCAGAATGTTGCTAGGTGACAATTTTTTCTTCATTTTCCCATTTTATGGTTAACGCTTATATCATTAGAGGTAAAATAATAACTGTCAACTGCTAAATGGTATGAAGTGACTACCGTTTGTTCGAAAAACTTTAAAGAAAAATGTTTTTTTATTCTGCACTGTAAAGGTACCTGTATTAGTAACGTTTTATATGGTAAAGATGTAAAGCGTTATTCTATAATTAACTGGACAATCGCTTAAAGCAGCATTTGAATCTTATTTTTATGCCAATAAATGTACTTATTATAAAAACAAAAGTAGGCATATAAGTATACAGTAGTAGGTCGGTTATTAATAAATCATAAAATATATAACTAGGTACCGTTTTGCAAGTAAGACATAAAACAAAAAGAGTTTATTTAGGAAAAATTAACCGTCCTTTCAGTTTCTAAAGCATATAAAAATTATAATAGATATCGGTGGCCTAAATGTTTTCCTTTTCAACCCATTTTACAGTGCTTTTATATATAACAGTGTGATACAATGTAGCGATAAAACATCAGTTCCCCCTTTATGGTTAAAAGGTTGAACGGGCTTTTTGCGTATAAAAGCTTTTTTGTAGTTGTTTATAATGATGACTGGCCGTTGATGATCCTTTCTCTATTCAAATAAAAAATGTACATAGCAAAAATATTGTAGACTGTAAAAAGTTGTCATATCATTTGCATTCGATGTTTCTTTATTTTACTAAGCATGCTAAACTTATATGACATATAGAAGAAAGTTAAGTAAGACCAATTAAAAGTTTTCGCAGACCGAAATGCTTACATGGGAAGACAAAATAAATAAGTAATCATATAAATAGTTGAAGTATGAACTAAATCCAACAACACACAACTTTTTGCTAGTTCACAAGTTTGAGATATGTATATAACATTAAAACATCCTGCTAATGCAGCTTCTAGCTGCCTTACTTTCGAAGACACCAAGTTCGATCCCAGGTGCCGCTCCTCTAACTTTTTGGAGTAATGAGCGTTTTTATTTTAAGCAATTATATTATATTAGCAGTTAAAATTACTATATATATTACATACTAGCTGTTGCCCGCGACTTCTTCTGCGTTTGTTTTTGTTTTTGAGGACACATGGACATTAAATTTAGGTGTAGTTGTACTAAAATTTATAAGTTGTGTATTCTTATATAAAAAAAAAATCTATTCGCATAAACAATATCTGAAAAGAACTGCCTGACCAGTCTCAGCTCATCCTATCACTTACAAAAAATAGTAATCGTTATAGGACGAATCGAAATCGCATTGTTAGTCTCGATATACTATATGCTAAAGGTTAACATTTCTAACATTTTTTTTTTTTTTTTTATAAATATACTACGACAATACACACATCGCCACCTAGCCCCAAAGTAGCTTGTGTTATGGGTACTAAGATGACTGATGAATATTTTTATGAATTATATATACATAAATACTTAGAAAATACATATAAACACCCAGACACTGAAAAACACTTAATGCTCATCACAAAAACACTTTCCAGTTGTGGGAATCGAACCCACGGCCTTGGACTCAGAAAGCAGGGTCGCTGCCCACTGCGCCAGTCGGCCGTCTTTTTTAAATAGTCTTTGTGTAAAATGGTCAAACTTTTTCATTACCTCTCCCAAAGGAACTGAGGTTAATTTCGGGATAAAAATTATCCTATATTACTTCTATTACTCCCAAGAATATGTTTCCAAAGTTTCATGACGATCGGTTCAGTAGTTTTTGCGTGAAAGCGTAACAAACAAACTTACATTCACATTTATAATATTAGTAGGGATAGGGATATGTATATTATAGATATTTGGATCACACACCTATCGAAGGACTAATCAAAACGTAAATAGTAGGTATTTTTCTCATATCTTCATTAAGTAGGTTAAGATAGTTTTGACGACCTCTGTGGCGCAGCGGTGAGCGCTGTGGATTTAAATGGGAGCTCCAGGGTTCTATTCCCGGGAGAAGAAATTTGAGAATTTATAATTCTGAATTTTCTCTGTTCTAGTCTGGTGGGACGCTTCCGCCGTGGCTAGTTACCACCCTGCCCAATGAAGACGTACCGCTAAGCGATTTAGCGTTCCGGTACGATGTCGCGTAGAGACCGTTTAGGGTATGGGTTTAATATAACTGCCATACCTAGTTTAGCTCGTTACCATCTTAATCTGCATCATCACTTACCAGCAGGTGAGATTGCGGTCAAGAGCTTACTATTGGAATAATAAAAAAAGTAGATCCGTCATAATTGATAATTTTCTTTACAAATAAAAATAAACCCATAGAATATAATGATATAACTAAACTAATTTAAATAACTGTGTTATACTTAATTATAAGCTAAATAATAACGGACATACATATTTTTTTCCTCTAAAAGTAATAGGCTGTTATTAAATAAACTATGAACTGTAATTCATTTTACGATTTTAAGTTAATAGAAGTTAAGATTATCTTATTAAAAAATCATTTTTATGCTTACATAATCTTTAATACCACGATAAATACACATTGTTAACATAAATACAAATGATATGCTAAATATCTACTGTTGATAATGCACGTATATTCCCATCTTTTTAATAATAGCTTTGTAAACAAGAGTACCTAAACAAGGCCTGGAAATGCCTGGCAATAAAAAATACGAAACTGCATTCTCAGAATAGATACAACCAGATTGAATACAGGTTTTGCGGTAAAAAGTTAAGATTAACTCTGGACATCGTCACAAGTTAATTGATTACAATCATTACCTGTCTCCCTCTTGTAAATGAAAGATGAAAGAGAGCCGCGTACAGTGCACACCCACTTAAGATGGGGAGATTGAACCATGTGGTTATCGATAGGACTGCTCTTGGAACAATGTTGTAGTGACTCATATGGTCATGAGCTTATATTACTTACTCTTTAAATAGAACCACTTGTACATTTTTAATTTGAAGATTACAATGCATTCGATATCGATAAGGATATTTAAACAGAATATATTTATTTATTTATTTATTTATTATTTATGTACCATAAATTGTGATTGTGAACATAAGATACATGAAGTGTACAAAGGAAAGCTTATCTCTATAAGAGATCTCTTCCAGCTACCCCAGGATGTGAGTAAGATGATTTAATTGTGGTATAGGTCAAATAAAGGTACAATATATTTCATAACTACTAAGTATATTTAATATATCTAGATAATAACAAAATTCTACATACTAATACAATAACATTCGAATATACTATATATACAAAATACATAAAAATAATATAATAAATATTTATATAATATAAATATAAATATATATCTATAATAAGTAAACAGTGATAAATATACTATAAATATACTATGACAACGATAGATAATGCTCCTTTACATTGTGTTTAAAAGAGTGCACCGATCGGCAGTGTCTAATATGTTCTGGTAGTAAGTTCCAAAGGTGTGTAGCGTGGACGGAGAAAGATTTCTGGAAGAAAATAGTATTATATGAAGGGACATCAAGAGGATTTTTTGACACGCAAGACCGCAAGGGTCTCGTAGGCGGAAGACATAGCTTTATACGCTCACACAAATATCCAGGAGAAGAAGAATTATATAGGATGTTGTAAAGGACAGTTAAAATATGCACATTCCGGCGAAAACGAATTGGCAGCCACTTTAATTGACGACGAAAATCAGAAACGTGATCGAATTTGCGCAATCCGAAGATAAAGCGAATGCACAAATTCTGAAGTCTTTCAAGTTTGTCAAGTAGCTCTTCAGTGGCATCCAAATAGCAGACGTCGGCGTAATCAAGTATTGGTAGCAATAAAGATTGGGCCAACATAATTTTGGTATGAAGCGGAAGAAAATTCTGCAGCCTCCTCAATGAGTGAACGACATAGTGCATACGTTTACTTACCTGGTTTATATGAGCTGACCAAGTTAAATTACTGTCCATTATAAGTCCTAGATTTTTTGAAGTGCACGAATACACAATTGGTATACCGTTATAAGAAATCGGAGGCAAATCATTAAAAGTCACACGACTCCTTAGCTGTCTACTACCAATGATCATAGCCTGTGACTTATTAGGGTTAACTAGTAGGCCGAACGATTCGGCCCAGTCTTTAATTGCATTCAGATCCTCGTTAATAGCAAAAATTGCAGCGTCCAGATCCGTTAAAGTTGCATGCCTATAAAGCTGCAAATCATCAGCGTAAAGATGGTAGTGAGAAGTAAGAATTTTTGTAATTTCGTTAATGAAGACTGTGAAAAGAAGAGGAGAAAGCACGCCACCTTGAGGAACACCAGCGGAGAGGTCAGCCCAGTCAGAAGATGCCTCTTCCGTGCGAATTCTCTGCTGGCGTCCATGAAGATAAGAGTGAAACCAGTTAATCACAGAAGGCGATATGTTAAGAGAGCGAAGAATACCAAGGAGTATATCAAAGTCCACTGAGTTAAACGCATTACTAAAATCCAACAACGTAATAACAGTAAGCTGTTTGTTGTCCATAGCAAACCGAATGTCGTCAGTGACTTTAAGTAGTGCAGTAACTGTACTATGGGAAGGACGGAAACCTGATTGAAAGGGACTTAAAAGATTATTAGTGAAAAGGAAAGAAGACAGTTGTATAAATACAGCATTCTCAATGACTTTTGAAAGTATAGGTAGAATTGAAATAGGCCGAAACTGTGAAAAAGAATTTGGATTAGGAGATTTTGGTAAAGGAATGACATGAGCCATTTTCCAGTCAGTAGGGAAGATCTCATAGGCCAGGGAGAAATTTAGAATGTGGGAGATTATAGGCACTATATGATCCACCACAAGAACTAACATGTCACGGCTCAGGCCATCGCTTCCAATAGCTTTAGTAGAGATAGAAAGAATGCTCTTCTTAACGACGCTCTCTGTGATTTCATGGAAACTAAAAGATTCGCACAAAGATGGGGTGAAATTGGATAATTTCTGTAGAGTTAAATTTTTTTTTGAATCAGAAAGCGTAACAGGAGGAGTAGAAAAATGAGTATTTAGTGCATTTAGGTCAAATGGAATATTAGACGTGTTTCGAAATTTACCCACACCTAAGGACTTAAGAAATCTCCATTTCTCAGTAGTAGAAGAGTTTTCAATTGCAGAGTGAATATAGCGGCGCTTTGCATCTCTACACATCCTGTTGCATAGATTACGCAACCTTTTATAGGAAGCAACGTTATCAACCGTCGGATCTTTCTTGCATTTTGCCTTAGCTTTATTACGCTTAGCCATCAACTTCTTGATTGTGTCAGTGAGCCAGGGTGCTGGTAAGTGCTTAATAGTAACAGGTCTAACTGGAGCATGACTGTCAAATAAACCGATAAGAATTGAAGCAAAAAGTTTGACTTTGACATTGATATCTGTAGCCTCGTATACACTAGTCCAATCAATATTCGACGCATCTTTATTTAGCTGTTCAATATTGATTTTCTTGAAATTACGCTGCAAAATAACCTTATGCTTTCGTTTTGGAGAACGCAAATTATAGCGAAGAAACAGAAGATCATGATAGGAGAAAGGTGCGGTGAGCTGTCCGTGTGCAAGAACCTTCTGAGGGTTGGAGCTAATTATCAGATCAAGAAGAGAGGGATCAAAGTTAGGTGGGAAGTGAGTTTCTGAGAGAGGAAGGATATCTAAGTTGATAGAAGACACTAACGATCTTAATTTTTGAGACCTACTATCATTCTTTAGGAGACACGTATTAAAGTCACCCATTATGATAATGTCAGTGTACGAAGGAGTAAGATTTTCTAGGAGCTGTTCAAACGAAACGAAATAGTTGATAGTAGAAGAAGGGATATATACCACACCTAGAAGAAGATTTGAGTTATGAACACAGATTTCGAGAAAAAGATGCTCTAGACTACCAGAGTAAGCAGATGGGGATCGACTAATAACTTTAAAAGGTAGATTGTTTCGGAGATAGATGCAAACACCGCCACCTCCTTTGCCAGTTCGATCGTTGCGTATCAGTGTAAAATCGGGTAGAGTAAAAAGTTCAGAGGAAAGAGATGGTTTCAACCAGGACTCCGAGACGAGAATGCCATCAACCAGGACGCCGCTAAAAGATGCCAGAAAATCAGAGTAATGAGCTGGAATGCTTTGTGCATTTATATGAACAAAATTAAGACAGCGTGAATCAGAAATAAAAATTGAGTTTAGTTTACGATCAAGGGAGAAGCTATCATCAGAAGATAAACTGCTCGTGACACTTTGGAACTCATCAGAGGAAGAGCATGAAAAATATTCGTCATCATAGGCCGACAGTATATCACACATAGTATGATGCTAAATAAAAGAAAAGTAATAATAATATTAATAATAAAAATAAATATATAAAGATATATATTATTATCAAAATACTCTAATAAAAAATATAATTATAGGTAAACCAGTTAATATCAAAAATAAATACAATAATAATAAAACAAACTTTATCAAAAACAACTTACCCACATTCACTGGCACATTTAGAAGGAGATCATCAAGGAAAACAATAATACTTTTAATTACAACTAACACAGCAAGTAACAATCCGTAACGCAACATGTAAGAATCATCAGTGTTTATATCCTCATTGGAAAACATGCTGAACACTGCTTGACAATATTATTAAATAACTGACAGATGACAGACGATTCGCGACAGCGACACTGACAACCAATTGTGGAACAATGTCAGAGTAAACTATTTTTATAAAAGTGGCAACAACAATTAAACTAACACTATTAATAATTAAAATACCGTCAAAATCATAGTCAATACAAAAAAGTGGATGCCGATGCCTAGTGGCGATAACCCGGCTGAGTTAAAATATCACTAACAATCACAGGCAAAAACTTCACTTAGCCAATGTTTTAACATTACGACGCACTCTTGTGGTCTTCTGTTCCTGTGAAGATTGCAGAACAGAGGGATATTTAACTCTCAGCAAGTCCAGCTCCGACATGGAAACGATTTTCGCCCGAGTTTTATCTGGCAACGCTATAATGATGGTGCCATCAGCAGTCCAGCAACTTCTCAAGCCGAAGTGTTTCCTGGCAGAGATGAATACTTCTTGCCTCGGCTTAGTTAGAAACTCTGAAATCGTTATACCTGAACCCTTAAGAGCCGTCTTAGAGATCCACACAGCATTTCTGCTCTTTAAACCAGTAAATCGAACAAGAATGGGCCTGGGCTTATCTTTCTTCATGCCTAAACGATGACAAACATCAACACACATGTGATCCACACTGGTTAACTTTAATTGGTCTCTGAGTATAGAGATTATCTTGTTATCCAACTGCTCGCTGTTGTCTTCAGGGATGCCATGAAATAGAAGAATCTTTCTGCGTGAGTCCGCTTCATGGTTGTCAAACCCCAGCAGAAGGAGCTTCAATTGCTGTTGCAGCATTGATAGAGAGTTGCATACCATGGACTTAAAATCAGCATAGTCGGCGGCCAATGAAGCAAGATCATTGAAATTGTTCACATTACCAGTGGGTTTTGCTCCAGATTGTTGTGCTAGTGCTTTGTCAAAACGGTTCATTCTCTCTTCAACCATTTTTGCAATGTCATCCATGCCTTTTGCTAGTTGACTATGTAAATCCATTATTGTTGTTATTTGATGTTAAAAGTGAGGGGAAATAATTGTGCCGAATGATGCAGGTAATTATTAAAGCATTTAGAGGTGAAATAAGTGTTTAATTACTGTAAAAATACTTAAAAATGCTTAAAAACAGAGGACACTAATACTTTAGATGTTTACTATTCAACCTACCCACACCGAATCTATCTATTTTATAAATTTAAAATGCATATAAAAAACGGAACCGACAGGATTTGAACCTGCGATTCCATGGCAAACAGCCTGAGCGCTTTGACTGCCGATTCCGAAATTAGATATGTATTTTTATTAGTCTTACAGCGACTGTTGCGCCATCTATTAGGAATCATTGTAGTTTCGATCTACTAGTACTTTTCAAAGGTCCATATGATACACTTTGAAACAAGATATGACATAGTATATATAGAGGGTATGCACAGGGTATGTAGATGATATAAAATGAACACATTATAAATACTTAAGGGTAGGCTTTTTATAACTCTTACAATGGTTATCCTTAAGTTTTTTATAGCACGTACTGGAGATTTTCTTCATTTTATAACATCTGCATACCCTGTGCATACCCTCTATGCACGCCACGGAGTATATATCTTATAACAATGTTAGTATTTCAAGCGTGATTGTATTGCTGCAGTCCATATATTCAAGGCCCTTTTTATTGTAAGTAATTATGCAGTCTAAGATGCTAAACTTTAAGGAGTATGTATAATTGCTTGGCGGCACGTTACGTCCTACCAGAAAACATAAATCCCCAAATAGCCCCTGTCGTAGATCGATCCCGGGACCTTCAGCTTATAAGACCACACTGCTCCGGAGAGGTCGCCTTCGTCCAATCAAGGCATTGAATGTCAATAAAATTCATTTTGCATGGACTTTAAATTTTTACGTCTCATGTGTATTGTATAGTTCATGAGAATGTGTTACGATTAAATAAATGTTGTTGATAATATGGCCCAGCGGAGGTTATTGTATACAATGGTCTCTTGTCATTGACATATCCAATTGCCTGTCAAGAAGATGGTCATGTATGAGATGACAGGTCGCAAGTAGCACCTGCAATAGCAGCTGTCACCGAAGCCGTAGTGTCTGTCATTGACAATAGCTGCAACAATTCGTGCACAAGAGTCACATTTATTTAGAGTTTGATCTACCGAATGAAAAGATGACGCAAATCTGAAAAACGGCAGAGAAATCAAAATCATGTCTAAATCTACCGACGGCGGATGGACGACTACCAATTAGCGCAGTTTGCAGCGACTCTGCATTCCTAGTCCAAGGCGGTGGGTTTGATACCCACAACTGAAAAATGTTTGTGTGATGAACATGAATTTTTTTCAGTGGCTGGGTGTTTATCTGTTTATTATACGTATTTGTGTATATTGTTCATAAAATTATTCATCAGTCATCTTAGTACCCACTACTCATAAAAAAAGCTACGCTTACTTTGCGGCTAGATGGCGAAGTGTGTATTGTTGTAGAATATTTATTTAATTTGCACATACTTCTATTACGCTTTTCATAAGTCCCATCTTTCTATTCTGAAATAGAAACATTTCAGAATAGAAAGATGGGACTTATGGAAAGCGTCCGTTCTTTGAATATCGTCATGTCAACCGCATCCCACTGCTGGGTACAGGCCTCTCATTGTAGAGACAGTTTAGAGTATAGACCAACCCACGCTGCTCAAATACGGGTTTGTGGGTGGCTAAAATAATAATTTCATAATATGTACCTGCATTTTGATGCAAGTGCGGAAAGTAAGTAAATTCATATTATGACAGCTCCGCGCTATGACAAACGATGTTTACCAGTTAATTTGCAACGTGCTGGCCACTGGACGTTCCCATTGCATTGTTAGATATAATAAGAACAAAAAGCTAATTTCTGTCCTATAAAGTATGCTAAAATATCACGTCAATACGTTGCTCTGTTCCTGTGGGAGTGATGAACAAACAAACAAACACTTCTGCGTTGATTACGTTTAGTGTAATTCAATTGTAACACAAATTTATTATTTTAACGTTAAGCAGATGTTTATAGAACAAAACTAACATAATTATAAAAGTAACAAAATAGGGACGTAGGTACTAAGTATTTAGATAGTTAGAAATGTCGCGAGCGTCAGCTCTCGAAGCGCACTTTATACGTTAACCTCTCGCACACTTGAGTTGAGAGCACTCCTATGAAGTCTCGTTACGCAATACATTTCTCGCAGTTGATTTATATATCACCGTTGGAACGACGAAGACGTGAAATTTGAAGAACCTACGTACTCACAAGTATGAGGCTTTGCTGCAATATTTTATATTAGATTGAAGTATAACTTTTCCTAGAAGTTTCTTTGTTATATTTCCTAGATGTCTTTCTTTAGCTTATTGTAAGCTAAAAATAAAATCATTTTTACCGCTTTAGATTTATGTAGCTTAAAAGAGGTTTCCTGCTAGAATGATACGTTGGTTAGTGGTAAAAGTAATAGAGATAAAAGAGAAATAACAACAGACAAAGCCCATTTATATCAAGAGGCACTCTATTTATATACTTAAAGGCGAATAGAGAGAGAGAGATTCGACCCAAGCAGGCTCGAGTCGACTCATTTTGTGAAGTGAGTAATTGTTCTTTTACATGTAACAGAAAATATATGAGGAACTTCATAAGCGTGAAGACATCAAAAGTGCCATTATACAGTACCGTAAGTGTAGCTAAATGTTTTGTGTGTATGCTTACTTAATATTTATGAAGGCTTGAAGTCAATAGAAGTCAGATCAACGATAGAACTAATAAGAATTACAAATATAATCGTTAACTAACTAGTTAATTAAGCTTGCTTAGCTCTCTTGCAATATCTTAGAATGGATTAGGGTTAATTAGAATCGGCGTAGTTAATCGTTGTGCATCCATTCCGCCGAGATGAATCGCCCCCGCACATTCCTGTCTTATTCACACCACAAATCCGTCTTAGAATGCCATGTGAGCGTGCAGTACTTGATGTATTCGCTTTCCTTTGCATAGTTAATACGTGCGTAGGCCCTTGTCCGAGCTTCTTCGCCGCCTGTACGTACCTTTATAACGGTATGCCTTTATCTGGCGTGTGATGACAAAGATTTACTACTACACCTGTTTGTATATGATGTGCTACATCTATTCTGTTTGATCATCGCTCGAGAGTTGTGAAAGTTTACTGGTTATGGTAATCCTCAGAACTGTTTATTATCATTAGGTTAATGTGTAGTTAAGTACTTATTATGCAATGAGTGAACAAACTAGCAAGTGTCGGAATGTCTGAACAGTCTTCCAGGCTACAAGGACTTTTCATTGCGGTGGAAATTTCTAGCAGATTGTTAGTGTCCGCAATTAGTCGGGACGTTGAAGGGCGATTGTGTGGCGACAAGAGCGCCTTCCCTGCGAATTGTCGTGCTCAACAATATCTTGTCTCACTCATCTAAATGCAAATGGAGTAGAACGCCCCTTGATCTTTGTGTTCGCACCCCTCATTTGTTTCGTTGCGGTGTAAGGATTTGGAAGGTTTACTTACTTGATTCATAGCTACATAGCTGTAATTGACGGTAGGCCTTTCCCTGATTAAATATGGAAAATGATATCGTGAAATTTTCAACCAACTACTGACTACAATTACTTACTTCAAGCACGCCAATTAACCCTGTTGGTATTCACATTACAACTCGGCTTTATAAATCATGAAGTATAGGTTGTCGGGTTTTATTCAGTTTTTATAAGTACATGTAAGTATTTTTTATTAGTTTTAATCGACGGGTTACATAATATGGGACATAGAAAAGTTTTATGAGACAGGTGAAACCACACAGGCAAATGCGAATAGGTACATTAAATAGGTAATATGGAAATGAATAACATTGCGGCAAGCCTCTTGACATTTACGTCTTGTAGAGAAACAATGACAATGTATTAAAAGAAGTACAAAAGAATGGCTAATCGCGATAAAGCATGAAATATTGTTTTATTTTTGTATCCCTACCTAGCCGTGGAGCACGCATTTGATAACGCTGACAGTAGATACTTCTTACATAAATATTTGTTAGCTTACATTGGTATTTTATCTGTATTTTTGTTTTTTTAAACATACAAGCCATTGTTTGAGTTGAGGTGTATCTCTAGAAGTGGTAGCCGTACGAGATCGGTAGCTATGTCCAACACTGGGACTTTAATTAGAATGCTAATATTATCAAAATGAAGCTTAATTTGCTATACTCCGCGAAAAGCAGGAGAATTTGTGTGGTGTAATTTATAATTTCTTCAATCCTTATACTCCACACCAAACAGATCTTCGGCAATGTACCCTCTACGCTACGCAATACATCCTCAGGAGATGTTGACTTTACAATGAATAATTGTTAATTGTAAAGTCAACATCTCCTGAGGATTTCGATTTCGGTTTCGGAGCGAAACGTGCGTAGAGGGTATATTGCCGAAGATCTGTTACAGCTTAAATAAATACACTTACTATTAATATTAAAGTCTTGCTAAGTCTACACAAAACTATGAGGAAGGAACATTTACACAGAAATATAAAATATCCGAAGACATTCTATTCTAAAAGTGGACCTCGATAAAATCGATTTACCATCACGAGATTTTACTGCAGAGGGATGGAAATAAGATTAGTTAGGAAAGAGAGGTTTTGTAACCGACCTCCGGACCTTTGTGGGTAGAAAAATGCAAATCAAACTGAAGCCTGCTAGTTCACTGTGCCAGAATTTTTCCTAAGTACATAAATTTACAGACAAGAAACGTTGAAGCTAGCTGAAAGAAAATGAAATACCCAATTGAATTTTTATGGAATCTGTTATTGGTCTAAATCTCTAAGTACCTAATGTTATGCGGACTGATATAACTTTTAGTTTTTATATCATTTTATATCAAAGCAGTATAACAGAGTAAGATTTGCTCTCTCAACGGCATGATGTGCGATGCGTTATAATGTGCCAATGTTCTCATTTTGCTGTCTTTAGGTATTTTTTTTAAACAGTAGTTATGCTCGCGTTACAACAGTATTTAAAACTGATAATCTAACTGCACAAAGCGACTGCACTTACTAATTTAATTTTCAATACAGACCTTTCATTCAGTTTTCCAAGCTCTTTTCACTTTTTGAGGGATGAATATTCGTAAAATCCTTTAAATATTCAATAAAATATATAAATATAAATATTAAATATTTCAACCTTTCTTTCTCTTTTTTTTCTTTCTCTTCTCGAAAATATAAATACATTTTATAGGCACCTAAATGGATAATTTTTTGATGTATTTTTTATTTATCCTATATTACTCCTGATAAATTTTTTGAACGTTTATCTTTTAACGAACAACGACCATTCAGTATATAAAACCTATAGCTGGAAATTGTGACAACGAATGATACAAGCAAAGGATACAACATAAGCAGTGTTTTAATGTATTGCAGTCTCTGATAATTTTACGCTAGAGTTAACATTATATCATTGTTGCGTTATTTACTGTTGGAAGTGAGCTCACTTTACGTTCAACAATGTAATTAAGAGCTTTTCTGTTTATTTTAATTCTACTGTTTAAAACCCAGGTAGGGGACGTTTTATGGTACTAAATGATGTTATCACTTTTAGTTTGTAATCGTCCAATAATATTAAGTTTTAGTTTTAATATACTAAACCCATATTTGGTCATTCAAGAGAAGAAAACCTGATACATATACTTCGTAAATGTTTGTATTGGCGACATTGATAGTTTTAATAGTTATTCTTGAAATTCGATGACAGGTGTTTGTAGTGGATTTAGACGAAAGTAGTGCTCCCAAATTTATCCCTACAAAAATAAAGATTGGGGCTGCAATTTTTATGTAGGTTTTTTTTTTTAAGTTTGCATTCTAGAGTCAACCTAACCTAACTTAGGTACGTTATAGTACGGTAGTAGCAAAGTATTAGATTAAATAGAACGTACCCGTTTCTTATGCTTATTTTTTTTGCTAAGATTTAATTTTAGCACAGGCCATTTACATACCATATACCTGTAATACTTAATTATACTCCCAGCCCAACTGTACAAGAATAATTTACTGTCATGTTATTTTGAATAGGTATTTATTTGTTCCGAAAAATTGTAAACGTGACCAATTGCAGTAAGTAACGCGAAGACCTGCTGCGCACGCGCCGTATTCTCAGCGGGGAGTCGATCTACGAGGTCCGAGTACACGCGGTCCCAGAAACGAAATGCATAAGAATAAAAACTCTACATTTTTTTAGCAATTTATTGAAAGTATCAAAACAAAACATTAACCTAAACAAATATGAAACAGAAAGGATACATATATAGGTATACGAGATTTGTAGTATGCAAGTATCTGTTTGTAATGTGAAAACTGGGGAAACGGGGTTGAAAGACTGTATAAAATTCAGATATAATTAAAGAAGGAGCATTTAAAATCTGTATAGATTGAAATAAAATAAGTGTAAAAGCTTTTTTTTTTCATTTTGCTTGAAGAATAGGAAAAATGAGCCCGTAGAGCACTAAAAGTATGCGTAGTGTTAGAAACTTATTAAATAAATCATTACCAGTCATTAAACACAAGAGACGCAACGCGTGCTGACACACATATCATAACATTTATTAATTTGATGTGTAAGCTAGTCCCGGCTCAGTATTTTAGGGGCTCCTTTGTAGACCAGCACGGCTAGCATGGGCAGGAGACAATTATCTCCCCGGGGAAAGAATAAAAAATGTTCTCAGCTTTATCAACTCTCACAGCACTGGCGCACGAGTAGAAATAATATCCAAATAATATATGTGCAATTATAAACGGGGGTAAACTTCTCCTATTCCCTGCCACGCCCTGCTAGCCTGTTCACGGGCTTTAGCAAGTGCACGCGTTAATTATATCCCTTGTCAGGGGGTATAATCGGGGGATATAATTTTTGTCTCCTGCCTGTGCTAGCCCTGCAGGGCGCTTAACGTAAAGAATGTAGCCATCACCATAACTGCGAAATAGGTAATACGAACGCGAACAGATAAATTCTGTAATTGGCTTAATTGAATAGATACATTTTCTTGGTATTTTGTAATTTCCAACTGGGTGTAAATTATATATCTAGATACACTCGAAGCAACATGTCTGGTATTCGGTTAAGGCCGAGTGCATAGATGTGCCACGTGCATAGTAGATACACGTGGCGTGAAATTTTTATTTCTTTCCATATTACTTTGAAATTTTGTTTGCCGAGAAACACAGTATTTACCAAGCCCAACGTGATCCTTCAACTATGCGATCCAACTACACTCGAAGCCACGTGTCTGTGTTCAGTTTAGGCGGAGTTCAGCATCAGGTGTTGTGCCACGTGCACGGCTGAAACACGTTGCTGGTCGGGTCGGATTGGGTGATTGATTTTGATATGGGTAGGTATGTATTGCTACCGTAAGATTCATTAAAAGACGATTGAAGACAGGTTATCGAAATTGGGGGGAATACTAAGTATAATAGAGGTCAATCGACAAAAATTACTTGATGACACATTATCAACGTGGTTTTTAGAAACACAAACCTATCACCCTTATTTTCGAATAGTTAAACTTAGTTGTTGCACTACTATTCTCACCTTGTGGCTATTTCTATATACTTACTTATTATTTTACCAAATGTTCGTGTTCATACAAGTAGATAATTCCTAGTCTAACTATTATTTTACCGGCCGCTAGCAGATACGGATATCTGTAGCTCACTGTACATAATACAATATAACAGGTTCCTATGCATAAGAACATGATAATTCAAAACATTTACTATGATCACATGCCGATGTATAAAATACTTCTATTATAAAAGAGTTCGAAATAAATTCGAATGGAATCCACTTGTTCAAAAGCCGAAGGCAGGTGTAATGTGCCGTTTTTATGGTAAGTGTTAAATACTAATGATTGGATAGCATTAACGACACCCATACGCTAAAAAACGGTTCCTAGCAACATACAACAAAACGATATTTTTATAAAAAATAACGGAATCGTAGGTTGCTCGTATTAAATTTTGCTTATGGAAAATTCCTGTATTTGTTTGGCTTATTTTTAGTGGCGTACATATACGCATCAAAACATACTCTCACCTAAAAACTTCCATACATATTCTGGCCATTTTAACAAACCGTATGCATGCTTCTTAGTACCGGATGAAGACTACTGGATGTTCTAAGCAATGCTCCCTACTCACTAGTAAGGTAGTAACGGTCTAAGAGTGTCTTAGAGTTTGTACAAAGATGAAAAAGATACGTTACTAACAATGAAAACAGGCAGCCTTTCCTGTCATGTGCCACCAAACATTATTTAGCTGATATTTGTGATGCCCCCGGGCGTGACGACCAAGCAATTGCCTGTTATGGTTACGGGCTAATCGGGAGAGAATGCTACTAAAAGTTCTCCAAAAAAACTAATAGGTACTCTGTTTATTTAATAAAATAGTTCAAAATCAAAAGATTTCCGTATCGAATGAAACGAAGACTCACGCAATTTCGCCAAAAAATTTCGAAGCCATTGGAGTGCCTACCTACAGATACAAAAATGCATAAGTATTATATAAATCAAAACATGCCCATTGGTATTATTTCGCAGAAAATAAACTTTAACCATTACTTGCAGCTGTTTAAGTAGACGTCGTAAAAATATAGTAATAATAAAGACACCCTGGAGCTTTCATAATTTTCGCAATCACAAAACTGAATATGAACATTTTTTCACAAAAACATCTGCAGTTTACATAAATTCTTTGAATTAAACTCAGCTATATAATCCCGGCAGCTTCCCCTTTCATCTCGTTACCATAAGGCGAATTTATCACGGGGTTGTATGAAAGGCTTAGGTAAAATGCTTGTCGCCCAAGACTTATCTTGCTACGTGATGAAGTATGGTATTTAAAAGCAACCTACTTAAGCTTCGTAACGTCACTCATAGAAGATAGCGTTTTATGAAGTTTTAATGTGATATTAACTTGAGATTACAATTCAATGTTATACGAGGTATAGGTAGGTATCTATTATGATATAATGATATCATTAGTTTTTAGAGCAGTGTGTTTTAAAAAGAGAAAATGAAGAGCGTTCTAATAATTAAAAAAATAATATGAAACATATTTTTTTAAGTACCTACCTATCTATGTATCGTGTGTTTTTAATATTATATTAAAAACGTATTCTACATAAAAAGCAAAGACAAGTATATTATAGTTAAAGTCATAACTTTGGTTAGAAAATATGGACTATACATGTGACTTTCACTCTACCTTAACAGATTATAAATAGGTAAGATTTTTTTACTATGCATTAACGAAGGTAATGATGGAGAATGAAATTGTGAACAGGATTATAAAGATATGTCTTAAGAATTAATCGACCGACCGAAAATATAATAAAGTACTTAATACTACAAGTACTCATAGCCGTTTCTTAGGCATTTTTCGATATAATTGATCAAAAGTTTCACGCTTCTAAGGGTGGGGTTTTTAATAAAATGTATCTTACTAAGCTTTTTACTAAAAAATAATAATTTAAATTTCAAATTCTACCACACTCTATCAGTTTTACTTAAATACTCGTAGCTACAAGCTTTTTTAGCTAGGTAGTTCGGAAATTTATGACAAATAAACTGAAATCAAACATAATTGCAAAAAATTATTATAATAGATACATAATTTAACATTCGCCAAAGAAATCCATTAGGTTTTATTCATATTTCTTTATAGAAACACAAAATAACATTTGAAACAAGATCTGAATTCTTTTTTACCTTTATGTAGAATTGACAATAGTTGTTTGTAATGAATGTATTCGAAACATTTCGAAAAGAAAATTATTCTACTTTTAGCACAAAAAGCTATGCTATCTATTTTTAGAAATTAACGAATCGCGTCTGAAATGTATATCCTAATGGAGATGATTATTGCTTTTCAACATTTTACAAATCTAAAAATACCTTTATTTCACTTCCAAAATCGTGATCAGATATTGTATACCTATTTACTACAACTGTTATGATTTAAACCTATCGATCTTTTACCTAATTTTTATGTTGGTAAACAAATTTTTAGGGTTGTGAGTGACTTGCAGCTTTCCAATTAAACAGTTCCGTCGTCCATCTATCTTCATATGGATTTATGGATCATACCATTAGAATCAAAACATAATCAATTTTAAATAAAAAAAAAGGATTATAGAACAAAATATGTGTCGGAATGAAAACAATGCGTTTAAGAAAATTAATTAAAAAAAATAGAATGTGATATCACTTTTGTCTATCATGGTGAATAAGAAATCGCTATGTACTTAGCAATTCTGCTCACCTTTATCTTTTCAAAGTAATGTGCGTTTTAAGTAATAAAAATATCAAATACTTCAACGGTAAAGGAAAACTTCGTGAAAAAACCTACATGCCTGAGTACACCAAACTAAACCAGGCCCGCCAGCCAGGCTCCACCACGCTGGTGGAGTACGGCCAAAAAACCCTTCTCATTGCGGGAGGAGTTGATATGATATTGATGTAGCGATAACGACGCTTAATTGATTACGTTGTGTTTAAATTGTTTTTATGTTTTACGTTTTTTTAGTTGTGTACAATAAAAGTGTATACAGTCATAGATAAAAGATATCACTTTTGCCAAAAAACCTAACCTAAACCCTAAAAATGTCCTAACATAACTACTTATGCCAGCAGACAGGCGAGCTGGTTCCATCAACAAGATTGCTGATACGCTAGTTACGTGGTAGAAACGTGGCACAAAGCATTTACAGGCACACGACAGACTCTCCCTTGCTTTGAAACGGGGTGGGTGTACAATGTACTACACCTACCAACTACTCACTATAAAAAATATAAAATATACCAATCTAAACATAAAGGTTTATCCAGGTTTGTAATCATATACCTACTTTTTCTGAGATGTTTTTTTTGAGTTACATTGTTCAAATTCAAAATTTATGCACTTTTGATACGTGTAAGTTTGTTTGTTTTTAGTGACCACTCGGCCAAAAAGAAGATACAAACGAGAAACCGCCAAGAATCTCAGTGAATAGCAACATTTTTCTATCCTATGAGATGCTTTGAAGCATCCCTGCCATAAAGAAACTCATCAATCGTATTGTAAAGGAAGTATATAATACCAGCCGAAGTCTCACAATCACGTAAAACGAACGCCAAAGGTGGTCTACAGCGTTGTGTGTCAAAAGGTGTCGGCTCCATCAGCAAGATTGCTAATACACTCGTAAGACAGTTGCAACATTATGTCACAAAGCCTTTCTCTAATGTACGTGTTATATTGTACTCCCATGCTTTCAGAGCAAGTAGATACAACCCACAATACAAGGTGAAATAGAGGTTTGTGGTTTCTGCAGTATTACTTATTACAGTTTTACCTTGTATGGCGGTGTAGATGTTTATCCAGCTGTTTATTTTTACTAAAATTGCAGAAGCGGTGATAGCCCAGTGATTAGGACTTCCCTTCACTTTCGATGGGCCGGGTTGTAAGCCCAGCACGCACCTCTAACTTTTATGAGTTATGTGCGTTTTAAGTAATTATATTATGACTTGTTAAAACTGTGAATCATCGCGGGGAAACTTGCATGCCGGTAATGTGTTGATACGATGATGATTTACATTTCAAAAAGAACGTACGTGAATTAGGTGTAGATCAAAAACTTAAAAGCTTTTACCGACATTTGGGCAAAATATTAAATATTTTGTTGCGTGTTAGGACCGGCAGTGTCATAAAAGTCTTTCATTAAAATATGTAGATACATGGGATTTTTTCCTTCTAGGTGGCACTTAGTCGCTTTGGGACTGATAAAATGCTTATCTTAATTGAAGCATCGGAGGAGTTCAGTGGCTCAGTTGGCATATCGCTGAAGCCACAGTAGCTGGAGATATAGGGGTACAGAATCTATTGCTACAAAATTAAATATTGTAAGAATAAGAATTAAACTCTATCAGAGCTTTGCAACAGCTATAGCGCTTGCGTACCTACCTACTACAATTTATTCAAGATTATAATAGCTTCAACAGCGTTTTAGCTCTTACTGTTCTGTTAGCTGTGAAGTATAATAAGTAAATGTGCCGCTAAATAATTTAGCGTTTCAACACGATGTCGCATTAAAACGTTTGAGTTTAATAAACCTCCCACACGCCCAGCAGGTTATCCCTATCCAACACTGTATCGTATCTTACCACCAAGTGAGATTGCAGTCAAGGGTTAACTTGTGGTGGAATTAAAAAAATCAATGAAAAAAAAAACATTTTATTCGTCGATTATTTGCGCTCTTTTAGCATCATGTAATATTAGAGTTATATGTTTCAGCATTTTCACGTCGCAATCCTTTGAGAGAAACCGTGCACTTCTCGATTGCTCGGGCAGTAATTTAATTAAGCCGAGAGCGCATTAGAGACGCCGATGAGGTAAACGGGAACTTCGCTTTGCTATTCCGGACGTACTCTCAGTAATTTGCTTTTATTACTTCAAAAGAATACTTCTTCCGTCCGCTATTTCCTGGAGTACGTATGTTCAATCATAATTCCAGGAACATGCTGACATTAGATTGGATAAAATTGACGCTGAATGTGATATTTATTATTTGTATACGTCGACTTTAGTAAAACAGAATTTGTAACTCAGTACAAAACAATCAAGTCTCCAAATGCAGTATTAGTTATTTTATGTGTTCCTAGTAGGTACAGGTACCTACTTCATTATGACCTTGTACATAAATTAAAAAAAAAATCTTTCCAATAAATACCTAATATCTTGGTTAATTTGCTTAAACAAAATAATCGTTTATCATTTCAATTCAAAAACCATGTGTGCTATTATTTATCATATAAGTTAATAGGATTAAAATTTAGTTTCGTTCCGAATGCATTACTTTGCGCCCTTTAGGTACAATAATAATACCAACCTACCTATTTTAGCTATCACCGCTTGATATCCATTATCTATGGTTTCGTACTCCATTGGGCACTCTGAAAGCTGCCACCGCCTTTGAACCGATTAATTAACAGCGTTTACGGCTGCAGAGTAATTTATTTAGGAAAGCTAGTTGATGTGATTATGATAGTGCTGAACGTTACATTATTATTAAGTTTTGCAGAAGTTTGAGCGAAAATGTATTTTTAGTTGTTTTTTCTAGCTCTGCCCGCGATTTTCCGGCGTGTTCTTATTCTGTTGCGGCTTGTACTGTTTCCCTGCTAATGTTATAAACTTGACAGTTGACACGGCATGATCAAACCCACTTTCGTATTAAGGTGTAATATTAGTATTTTTGGCATAAGAGGTAAACCAAGAATAGTTTCGTGAAAGACAATGTACCTACCTTATAAGATTATATTATATCTTCAAAAGCGCTTATATATTTAGTAAGCGTATCAAAATCATCATCATCATATCAACACATTGCCGACCTACTACGCACGTGTCTCCGCCAACAATGAGCGGGCCGTAATCCACCACGATGTCCCAGTTGCGGATTCGTGGACTCCACACGCCTTTGAGAACAGTATGGAAAACTGTACGGCATTCAGGTTTCCTCGCGATGTTTTTCTTCACCGCTGAAGCAAGTGATATTTTAATTGTTTAAAACGATTCGAACTCTGCCCCCCAAAAGTGAAGTCGAAGTCCTACCGACTGGCCATCACCAAGGCGGTAAGTTTGGTTATCACCGATCACTAAACTTACCGCCGTTCCTTAAAAATAAATAAAATTTAAATTTGAAAACCGTTCAGCATAAAGAGGTACCTTAAATATCGGACGATTAGATCTTTTCCACAGGCATCGTACGTTTTTCTGGGATAAGAAGTAGCCTGACCCATAAACTGTAAAAATATCACGCGCTCTATTTTTGCCTGAAAAAGGACAAATCAACAGAAACTTCCGCACTTATATAATTAGTGGGGATTCGAAATTTTTATCTCCTTGATTTTTGAACAGAATAGAAAAACTGTTAATTTCTCAAACCTGAATTTATTAAAATCACTATATACCGACGCTTCACAAAACTTAATAATCACATTTCTACTACGGGTATATGTATGATTTGAAAATTTTATTTAATCAATCTCTCAGAACCGCGAATGGAATGCGAATAATACGTTTACTTCGAAAATGGTTAGATCGTCAAAATACATGCCAAAAGTTAAACCCAAAACTGCGACATAACGATTATCATTGGTTAGACCCTCTATTGAGCAAATTCAAAGCTTCTGTTGGCATTGGACCAATTAATTAACAATATTACGCCATTTTCGGCTACAAAGTCATTATTTACTATACGCACACTACGAAACGTTCAATACAAATGCTCGTTTATGTAACTACATGCTATCTATAACCTACGAATTTGTAAACGTGGGACGGGATATAGCTTCAAATTGTCTATTATCAGATATATTGATTTTACTGACCGAGCGAGATGAGGTCTTAGTTTTTTTTATTCCACTACAAGTTAGCCCTTGACTGCAATCTAACCTCGTGGTAAGTTATGATGCAGTCTAAGAGTCTAGCAGGCTAACCTTAACAGGTTAGTGTGTCCGTGTCGGGAGTATGGTAGTCATACCCCATAATCGGTTTTAACGCGAAATTGTACCGGAACTCTAAATCGCTTAACGACACGTCTTTGTCGACTAGACACCGCTTAATCCTCCCACCAGACCAGACCAGAAAAAAATCTGAAATTATATATTCCAAAATTGCCCGTGCTGGGAATTTAACCCGGAACCTCCTCCTTAATTTCACAGCGTTCATCACCGTTGCGCCAGGGAGGTCGTCAATAAAAGTTTATGTAAGTCCATGCATTTTAGTGGTGTTGTTCCTTCCTCTCAGCTTATGAATTAAGGAATTGGTTTCCAGCGTGACCAAAGAGTGGAAATGTATGTGTCCGTGTCGGTTTTTAGGTAAAATTATTTTATTGAGAATCCCGCGGGTAGCGGCGACGGGCTAGGCGGGACGCAATAGCTGATCAAAGTCAAAGGCACTTTTGATGCGTAAGTACTTTAGGTACATGTAAAATATGACCTATAATTTACATCCAAGCATTTTTATCGTTGACGTAGTCCTTAACCACTATATTACTATATAGGACTTTCTACAAGCTTACATTTAACTTTGACCTTTATAAGAAGTTTATTTTTGCTCCTAATTTTCAAATTATTGCAGTCAAATTTTCTTTTATATTTAGATATATTTTTGCGATCCCGACCTTAGCAACAGTACCGGGCGCGTCGCAAATAAAAATGATGATACCATTTAGTTTCGTTATGATAACATAAAAAAGGAAACGAAGTTATAATCTCTGTGTAATGTTTAATGAGTGCTGCGGAATTGTCGCGTGTAACAACTTTAATATTTACATACCTAAAATGTAGATATGTGCATTTACATAATCTGCCTTTTTACTTTGAATTTACCAATACAACACGTAATCTTCAAATTAGTTGTATTTAGAAAGGAAGAGTTATTTTTCAAGAAGAGTGCATAAGTTTCGGCTTTTATGTTGGTATAGGCTCGTTTAATTTGCACTAAGTGGGCACCGGACGTGTCACAAATGAAAACATAAGCATTCAGTTTAGTTATGATTACTAAAAAAGAGTTAACAGATAAAATTCTTAATTCTTCAAATGCTGTGTTATTTTAGAGTGACAAGAAGTTCTCATGTTTCCGTGTCGGTTTTTATGTAAAAGCTCGTACAGAGAGTGCTGCGCAGGTGTAGCGTGTGAACCCGGCACCGGGCTGGCTCGGCGCTAGGCAATAGCCGATGTCGACCGTATTTACATAAACGGACGTGTCTCGAATAAAATGGAAATGACTCTCGAGGGTGGATCGGCGTAGAAGCGCTAAACGGGCACGTCAATATTGGCTTCATTTATAGTCTGAATTCAATGTCGTCATTACTGCTTTTAAAGGGGTTATCTGACCTAGTTGATATTATACTAGCCTAATGTATACAAGCAATAAAAGTATATACTTTTATTTAAACTAATATTACAATGAACCAAGTCCCAGTACCATTTTTCACCTAGCACATTTATTGAGAAAAGTTATTAAGTTACGGCATATGACTTTAGCTAGCGCGGACTCATCCAGTTTTTGAGAATAGAAAAAAAAAAGTACCTTATTCACCATTTTGTGGTGACGGCCATTTTGGATTTGAAAATTGTCATAGTGTATAGTATTGATATGATAGGTACACATATTGAGGGAGTTGTGAGATACAAATGGTATAGACAGACAGAGATACAAAATGGCGGCATATACCGCCATTTTGTAACGGCGGCCATCTTGGACCAATTTGTATTAATCATAGCTAAGAACACCCACTTCTTATTCACCATTAAAACAACACACTAAATTGTAATCGGTTCATCCGTTCGGACGCTACGATGCGCCACACACACAAATACACGTCAAACTCATAACACCTCGTCCTTTTTTGCGTCGGAGGTTAAAAAGACCTAGAGTTTCGTGTCTGCTTCTTCCTAGTAGCATCTGTCTTCTGAACCAGTACAACAAACTTACAGACTTGACGTTTTAATAATGCCTATAAAATGGGCCTGCTTTAAATAAGTGATTGTTTGAATTATAAACTCAATACTTAATGAAATAGACTGGTTAATAGTATACCTATCATCATGTATTGAACAATTAAGTCGGGTTTTTTAAATCCTCGATATTTGATAATCTATTATCCGAGCTTTCATTCCACTGTTTAACTGAAATCCCCCTCAGTGAAGGTGGATAGGTAAACGCACGGAAGCGTTAAATAAACACGCTGATATTGGCTCGATTTGCAGCCAGAAATCAATCTCGTCCCTTCAACGAATCCCGCATGTGCATCGGAATTGAACCTTATTAGCGCTGAGCAAATAACTGCCGCATCGCATATGCTGTATAGCGATGAGTACGTAGATAATGAAGACCAAATGGAAATACGTACATATGTAGGATTCTGAACGGACATATGTAGGATTCTGAACGTACGTAAGAATAAACATTTTATTGTTCAGTATACGTAAAATAACAACTGATAAAAGTGGAAAAAATAAAGGTAAAATAGGCGTCCTTATTACTTAAAAGCGCAACATCTACCATGTAACCAACCAAAGGACTTTTGTATAAAATGTAACTAAATATATCAAATTTAATTCAAAATTCACTTAGTTCATGTGGGCTCTACTAAGCACTTTTGAAACGTAAAGTCTGTCTGTTTGTTCACTTCAAACACACAGATTCTACGTTTAGTCACGGGACATTACCACCGGGCAGTAAACTCAGCAGTTTGCAATGTAACGTTAATATTCCCATCTTGTGACAGAAAAGCGCGATCTTCGTATCGTAGAGATCTATTCATGAACATCATCCTAAGATTACCCACAGTTGCCCCACAACTGGGCATAGGCTTACTCTTAAAGAAAAGGGGTAAGGGAATTTATACCTACCATGCTGCTCGTGTATGTAATGTACTAAAACATATTAAGAAATTCATTAAAAGTCATCTAATTTATTTTCATCATTATCATAATCAACCCTTTGTCGGCCCACTGAAGGAGACAGGTATCCTCTCAGAATAAGAATGATTGTATGGGGGTAGTCCACAATGCTGACCACGTGCGTAGATTGGTAGATTTCACACACCTTTTATAATGTTATGGGAAGCTCTAACGCAATTTTCCTTACTATGTTTTCCTTCATCACTATAATAAATAAATAAATAATAAATATACTACGACAATACACACATCGCCATCTAGCCCCAAAGTAAGCGTAGCTTGTGTTATGGGTACTAAGATGCCTGATGAATATTTTTATGAATTATATATATATAAATACTTAGAATAATACATATTAACACCCAGACACTGAAAAACATTCATGCTCATCACACAAACATTTTTCAGTAGTGGGAATCGAACCCACAGCCTTGGACTCAGAAAGCAGGGTCGCTGCAAACTGCGCCAATCGGCCGTCAAACTATAACGCGCGTTACTTCGAAAAGTTATAGCACTCCTATAACTTTTCGAAGTAACGCGCGTAAGGGACGTGTCGGGAATCGAAGTTTCTCACAAAGGGAGGTTGAAGCTCTAACCACTAGGCTATCACCATTTCATATCGTTTTAAGTATGTATGTAGTTAGGATATAAAAGCATATGAAAAAAAAACGAACTTTACATAAATAACGACGTTTAATTTTTTTATTCTACTGGCTACTATCCCAGTTTGATTGGGGTCACCCCTCCTATTATATATATATTCCTGCACAACACTACGGTGGTTATGACTTGTGCATTTTGTCTTGTGTGTTTGTTTTTGTTTCATTAGTAGTGTTGCTCTCTATAATGCCATTTCTTACTTTTCCTAACAAATTTATTGGAGAGAGGGAGAAAAGAAGAAAAATGTGGTGGTTGTCCACGTTTTTCTTCTTTCCTCAACCAACTCTTTTATTGATCTGCGTTTATATCGCCTTATTAGAAACTTTATATTATATAACTGGCAACGAACATTGACATTGCTTTAGACGATTATTATCAGAGCACGTGCATGTGCTACAGTTGAAAAAAACGACAATTTCCTAACTACTAATACCTAATACTAAAAGTTTAGAAAATCGAATATCCCGAAGTTTTTAAGATTTCTAGTTTCTGATTCAAGTACGGATTTTCATTTTAGTCCGTTAATGCGAAGAGTAGGTACTCTTGAGAGACGCACCAGCGTAAGTGAAAGCGTAATTTCAATTAATTATTGTTTTACAGATAAATGAGTCCCGGGGGCGCCGTCCTGACTGAAAACTTGAGACTTCGCGACACATTCTCGCCCGCCCTCGCCCTCCCAACTGCTGAATTATGTACGAGTTTCCTTTTAACTTTTTATTCAATTCGTGAATGCTAAATAAACTGAGGAGACGTCACAAAGCTTTTAACTTTCTGGAATACATGAAAAATAATTTTCAATCCCGATCGCTCATTCAGAGCCATTCGCAGCATTATAAAAGCTTGAGAGGCTATCGCAAAAAAGGAGACAATTATTGATAGATATAGTCAGTTTGTCGAAGATAGAGTAAGCAGATTCGTGTGATTAATTCGTAATTCACACATTTGAATTACTGTTATTAGCTTTTTGCTATTATCATAGTAATCCGTGACTCATTTGATCTTAAATGTAACAAAAATGTAATATTGTCACTGCGTATTTTTTTACTGTGACAACTCAGTCCGGTTATTTCTCTTAAATTATTGATCTCAAGAAATAGTTATTGAATACTTTACTTTTTATTGTTTTTATTATTATGAATACTTTAATTCCCCATCGGCTTAATAGGTACCCCCTGTAGAAAGACAGACATGGCGTTGCCACATTTCGTATTTTTATTACAAGCCTAGTTACTATGTAATTAATCAATTACACTAACCCACCCCATGTACGGACTAAGGCCTACCCTAGTCTCTCCCAGGTTATAGAAACTAGTGCAGTACTGTGCCACAAGGGGCCTGTAAATTCTCCAATATCGTCTTTCCATCTGCAGACTGGTCTTCTCTCTGGTCTCTTTCTTGTATTATATTTCGGACACCATGCAGTTACTTATGTAGTCCACCTATTTCCCCTTGTTCTTATGTCAAGCCCATTTCCATTTATTTCTCATAGCCAAAGGAGACACATAACTGCATCCTTCGTTGAGAGTTAAAGTTCAATTTCCCATTTTGTAAATTGATCTAGAATACGTATATTCAAAAATTGTCTTTCCATTATCTTTGTGCTGTTTTAATTCTAAGTACGGCTTTTATTTTTAAATTTATATTTTAACGCCCAAAATCTATTCCAGCAGGACTATCACAGGCAAAAATTATATCCCCCGATGTCATTATAGTGTCCACCTGCTAAAGCACGGGAACATGAAATAGGAAAAGTTTATCCTCATTTACTTTTACATATACATATATTATATGGATATTATTTCCACTTGTGCGCCAATGCTCTGAGAGTTGGTAAAGCTGTGGGAGAAGATAAATTTTTATCCTCTACGCTAGCCGTGCAGGCCTTTTTTTTCTCTATCTCTTAATTTCTAGGTTCATGTTATTATCATTTCCTAGATTCAATGTTTGTCCCAAGTTATAGTTGCTGATAGGTAAAATAATCATAAGACGCGTTCAAAATAACTAAATAAAAGTATTAGAAACATTGGAAACGAAACGCCATTTTTGCAAAAAGAAGTTAGAAATTGAGTGTCGGTATGGTTGATGTTCTAGGTATGTAGGTCGAAGTGACATCCACTTCCCGAGGCGAACAATGACTTCAGCGGGGCGAACTCAATTTCACGCGTGATTTGTACACTTATTTCATTTCCACTCGGAGATGCCGCCCTGCCGGAGAGAGCAGAGAAAATACAACAGATTAAACTGAAATAAAGTGGAAACTTCGGATGGAGTTAATTATAATTAAATCTTATTGCATCATCACTTCATATATAAAATCTGCTTCAATGATTGTGTCTTGAAATGAAGTGGTTTATTATATTGTTGGTAGAGTCACTATACCTACTTAAAGTTTTAACAGTGCTTAGAAAGTAGGCCTACATAAAATAAATTAATTTTGAATTATTTTTTTAAGATTTTATAAGAGTATTATAAAATATGGTTCAAGCAACAGATATTATCATTAAATTTATTAAATTCCTTGATTTTCCTGACAGCAAAATACTGATTATTTTATTTATTTTTTAAATTATAACTAAATCTTTTTAAACTACGTGGCGTGACGAAATTTGACAAACTTGGGTGTTAAGGTATAATAAACAGAGTACTATTTATCACTGTACTTCTGTGATACAGCGAGTTTTGCTAGCCATCCACCTAAAGTTTCCTTTATTGGACTTTGTGTGCTTTTGGAGAACTTTTCAATTTTAAACATCATCATCATCATCATTTGCAGCCTATTGACGTCCTACTGCTGGATAATGCCCCTTCTCTCAAAGAGGAGACGCTTTTAGAGTACAGACCGATGACGCTGCTCAAATGTGGGTTGGTGAGCTGGCTTTTTTTTTTTGGATAAATCGGATTTTATCAGGCAGGATACATAATATTTTATAGATAAGAAGCAGAACAACAGTTTAGGATTTACGAAAAAATAAGATTTAAGGGCCATTTTTATTACATACATAGATACATTTGGCACAGTGAAAATACACAAATTCCATTATTTCATTTAGCTCTATTTTACTTTTACCTAGGTACTTTGGCTTTTTGAAAGCCACAGTCTGTTTGTAATGACACTACCGCCGGATATTCAGAATCTCACGATAACAAGCTCTTTTCCAAAATCAACAATTTAACAATGATTATTCTATCTTGGGCGCAGATGTTAAGCAGTACGTACCATCTCAAACACTACTCAGCAAATTGAACATAACGAAGCGAGTTGACCGCATGCCAAAAAACTTGTTCGTTTTGGGGTTAACAAAAGGCCAATATCTACCAAAAGATAACGGATTAGCAAGGACAAAAATTGCATTTATATTTACCTGCCTATGAATTTCCGACCTGTCGGCGCAGTAGTGAACGCTTTTGAAATTGTAGGTCCCGGGTTCGATTCCCGGCATTTAAGGTTTCAGCCGTGGCTAGTTACTATCTTACCGACAAAGAAGTGCAGTTAAGTGCTTTAGCGTTCTGGTAAGATGTCACGAAACCGATTAGGGGCATGGATGGATTTAGTACTTTACTTGTAATTTTTATTTTTAATATTTATGCCATCCTAATAAATTTATTCAAAAATTTATTAGGATATATATAGAATACTTGATTGAATTTTTTATGAATCTAAGATCATAGGTCAATAATATAACTAATTGAATAGAGGAGTTTTCGATGAAGTCACTCGCAATCGCTTGTAGTCCACGAATATTAAAGGAAATTAATTTTCAAGGAATTTAATTTTTGTACGCAATTAATATTCTTTTAATTTTTAAATCCGCACCCTAAACCACTTATTCCTTCGAGTTATCTAAACAAACGACTGACTGACTCTTGAACCCACTTCGGCACGGCTGTTGCCTCGAAGACTTTTTACGACCACGAGAAATTTTATACCTACTCGTTGAAGTGCCTTACATAGTACCACGTCATTTCAGTTCGCTGAACGTAAAGATTCACTGTTTTTATGCGCACCATACAGTTCGGCTCCTCGTTTACCAGACGGGGGCATTGCGATGGAGTTTTTATCGACTTGCCTTGCTTGCCTCCCCGTTCGCGCCCACACGTCATTTTCCAGTCATAACATCTTGAAGAACGCAACTTAGCGAACATTGCGACATACCCAATTTTATTTCTTGTTTTTTTATACATTGCACCCTACTTGTTTAGTTGTTTGTAAAAATGAAGGTAAAAATGCAAAAGTGTTTGTTTGTTTGGAGACCTCGTCTTCAGCAGTAAGGACGCTGTCCAGAGTTTGTATCCGTGTTTACTACTTGGAATGCATTGTTGTTCGGAGTATTTACGCTCTATCCTTAAATTTGGAACTACCTACAGACAGCCTCTCTAACAAGTAGATAATCATAAAAAAAATGTGACGTACAAATTGGCAATCCTTTTATCACGAGGTGTAAAAATTTACGTCATTAAATATATTTCGTGCACAGTTAAGCTTGCAATGAGAATTAGAGCCCAGGTGCCAATAATTTGTATCATTATTACAATAAGAACCTAATTAAACCCGTGAGTAGGAGGCTCTATAACGGATAAAAATGCAAGTTTTATTGTAGAGATAAGAGTAATTTACTGGCGCGACCGGAGGACGCTATCAAGTACATTGGACACCAGGGAAATATTTGCAGGGCATACCTTAAGATGTGGTGCGTAAGGGTTATAATGCATCTAAAATTTTTGATCTTACGTATGTGCCAGTGTACACGGGCCTGTTTTCCCGTTCAGCCATAACAAAGCAACTCAATATATCAAGTTGTCGACTTGACTTTACTTAAGTCCGTAGATGTTACCCGAAACATTGTTTGTCACGTAACGCGATTATTATGGCATTTGCCTCGCTAGAAATTTGTGCCTGGATTCTAAACACGTGGCTTCGAAGGGCAATCCTCCTTAGGTGAGATAATGTCTTTATCCTCTCAAAAAAAATTGCAGTTTGCTACTGGCTGTTAGATCTAGGTAATAGTGACCCATAATTTCATAATAATAAATAGGATGTTCCGATCGTCGTTTCGGTCAATGGTCTTCTCGCGAAAAGCTTCGACCATCATCTTAAGAAGCTTTCACTTGGTTGTTGGATCAAGGGTCAGATACAGAAGGCCTTGAAATGGCGCGTATTGTGAGGAGGTTCCTCACTCTGAAGCCCTAACTGCCGGTTGCTCGGGCATTTAAAAGCCCCGCAAGTGGATAGTGGATCTTTTTCCTTATACATTTTTAATAGTGTTTTTTAAGCATTGTTAAGATTTTTTTAGATTGAAATAAAAAATTTAAAATCAATAATGATAGAAAATAATATTAAGATTATAATAATAATAGACAATTTCAGGCATAGCCCATAGTTAGATTATATATATATATATATATATACTTAAAAAATTATAAAATTAGATAAAAAAGAAATAATTAAAAATAAGTATAAAATATTAAATTAAAATACAAATAAATTAATTAAATTAATTAATTACGTAATTTTATCAAGTATTTCTTATTTATTTTCCCCAAAAATTTAATTCGAGATTTTAAACATTTTTTTACAGAACTAAAATGCCTAATCATTCCTTGCGACAGACGTTCTCGAGTGATCCGCTTACTTACCAACGATAGACGTTGCCTACAGTAGCTTTCACCCAGCCTTCTTTCTCAGTTAATATATTCTGAAGAAAATTTAAGTACATACCTGAAACAAAGTAACAAAAAGTTAAAGCCAAGAAGCAAAATATGTAATTCTCTTGTTTAAGTGACCTTTCTCATAATTTAAAATTCCGCCATTAAGAAAATAATACCAAGAAAAGATGTCAACCCCCGTGCCTCGGAGAACAGATAAACTCGTTATTTAACTTGTGTTATAATAGTAAACCTACCAACCCGCATTGGAAAAGCGTGGTGGGTCTAAGCTTTAAAAGCCTTGCTCCCACAAGATAGGAGGCCTGTGTCCAGTAGTTGGACATTGCTTATGATGATGAAGAAAATATAAAGGATTTGTTTACAAGAAAACACCTATCACCTCTATAACAGTAGAAGAATTAAAAAAGAACAGGTAAATCTATTATAAAATACTAGAACATATGCAAATGCTTAAAATAAGAATGGACATAGGTATGGTGTACTTATATATATACATTATACAGAAATCAATAGAAAATTAATATACTAAATACATACAAAGTGCTGATTTGACACATCTAAAAGCCAAAAGGCAAAATGAGAAGTAAAAATTAATAAATATGCTACCGAGACATATAAACTACATTGTTTGAAAATACATATAAATTTATATAAACTACTGTTACATTATTTTAAAAAAATAAAATGAAAATTATGTAATATTGACGAATCTTAAACTGATTGCCATAAAACATTTCCCTCCTCGTAAAATATGTTAGTTTAAATTATAATTAAAATAAATAAACAAGAAAGACTTATGAATACCACAAGCGTTTTCCAAACATTGCAATGTTTAAACTTTAAACAAACAATAACCACGCCTGTATTATGTGTTAACGGACATTCGTAAAGTAGGTTGGTTCGAAATCGGTCAACCATTTGCGTGACTCCATAAATGGTGTTTTAAAGCTTTGTTTTTAGAACGTTTCACCCGATGTTGGAAGTTTCAGTTTACCCGGAACTTTGCTATTCGGAAATGTTAAATAGTTTCACGGGTATTCGCAGTCGGTTACATCGATCTGTGGGTTGTTTTGTAGCAGGTTTTGTTGGAAGATCGTTGTCTATATTCATTATGCAAATGGAAGGTTCCAGCGTCTGTGTACGTATTTAGACGATCTATTCGCGGAGCGTCGAGGTTCAGTTCCAATGTTTCTGACACTTCCCCTTCAAGTTAAAAATGGCTCCATTGTTATTGAGCATGTTAAAAGGCCCTTTAGGGTAGAGAAGAAATACAGAGCTAGACTCTCACATCAAATACTTATACTTTCTTATAGTCTCTAGTTATATATATGGTTAAATTTATTCGTTGGTCTTTCATTGGAGTTATTAGCATGTTCGACTTTGAATCATGAGGTCTGGGTTCAATCCCCCAATTAGGCACAGTTCCTAGGAATTGGACTTTTTCGCTTTATATGGCTAAGCAATTAAGTACCAGCCCTAAGCATTTTTATTTGTAATATTTCATACTTTGCAGACCATGCCGCGGTAGTTTATCGGTTACCATTACTTAAATATAATTATAACCGTAGGACCCAGTCAACTCGCATTGGAGCAGCATGGTGGGCCTGTGCTCTACAACCCTCGCATTAATAGGATGAGGATGAGAATGATGATCATGATGACTAATTTTTAATTTGTCATGCGATTTTAAGCTATCAAGCTAGTTAACTATTATAAACCGTTAGACTGCTCCATCGCAGACCAGTTAACACTCGACTTTCTAACTCGATGGTGATGGATGATGCCGCTTATACGCGCTAACTAGTAGGTGATTTGTTAATAATTAAACAGAGTTTTATCGTTAATTAGTGTCTAGAAAAGAACCCCGAGTCTTGAGTCTCATTGGTGCCAATACTGTGCTACACAAATCTCGAAGCGAAATGAATTAGGCAGGTTTAAGTAGTGCTGTGCTTTTCGCAATGTTTGCCTTCGAAAAGGATTATCATCGCACTATTTTAGAAGGCGATCATTTTCTTAAACTTTGTATTACGACTTTACAGGACGAAATATTTAGATAAAGATTATTGTACCACTTTCGTTCGTGTACAATCAAGTAATAAAATTCACAGATTTGCCCCATCCCCTTGGAACAACCAAATCATTCAAGAAGTCGTAACAAAATATTTGTCCATCGCACATATTACGAAATGGTAAAAAACCCAGTTCTAACCATCCGGTTACCTGTAACAGAAATAAAACCCTTAAACCAACAGCTCCCGTGTAAAGCAATTATACTTACTCTGGAAAGGCACGATAAAACTTCATATTCTCCTTTCGTATTACGTAGGTTGATACCCAATTTTCGTGTAAGGACGTGACTAAATGTATTTTTAAGGTCCCCACTCCCCACTCGTGAACCCCACCCACCCTAACATAGTCATTGCGATGAAGTAACATTCTGAACAATTTAAGATGATATCACAAACGTGTCGCGCCATAATCGATACTGTGCGACTGATATATTCTGCCGCGTTTATTTTTATCACTTCACTATCTTTTCCCATCAACTCGTCCAGATGGACTCAAATAATTACAGACACTTATGGCTTAACACCTACGCCTCAAAAAAATACTGTCACACTAAAAGATAACATTATAAATAGTGACAAGAAAACAGTAAATGATCTTGTTGTTATAGCCACGATAAAAATTTCAGTCGATATCACTATGACCCGTGCCTCCGTACGGTTACGGCCTTTCCTCTAATTCTGCTTTGTACCGTACAAAGCAGAATTAGAGGAAAGCAACACACAGAATTAGATGAAAGCTGGATTAAATTTCTAATGACACTCCTGATTAATGATGACTCCTCAAGCTACCAACCCACCAAAGTTAGTTCTGTGCTTTGCCGTAAAACAAAAATAAGAAAAATCTATACACCATCTCAATATAGATTTCAATATCTCTAACTATATCTCTTGCCTATTTATATCCCTTGGGAAGCTTAAAAATGGAAAATAAAGGTTAAGTAAGAATATTTAAAAATCAAAAATCTCAGGAAAGCCCTATAAAGCTATTACATTGAAAAGATTAACGCCTATAAAAGCTTTTATAGGTTGTTCATACCAGTACGTTGGTACCATTTGATACCCAATTTTCTTGTGAAAACGTGACTAAATGTATTTTAGGGTCCCCGAGCGAGTTTCTCAATCCCATCACAGTCATAACGACGCGACGGGGAAACATTCTGAAAGTTAAGTTGATATCGCAAACGTGTCACACCATAAGTTAAACTGGAGTCTTCTATCGCGTTTAATTCAATCACAGCTTTTTCGACTGAAATAAATTGTTTCAAGGGCGTGCCTACAAAAAATAAAATTTAACGAAATCTGTATAAAACGAGAATTCGGTACTGTGAAATTATGTGCCTAGATTTAATTGCATTAAAACTAATTCCATTACCGAAAACCTAGTTGATACAATCTCCACATTCTAAATAGTTTGCTTTAAGCTCTGGCTCAGGTGTGAGTTGTCGGTAATTCTAGTTTATGCAATTAAAAGTTTATTGTTCGCATGTAGCTTCTGAAATTTGTGGTGACAAGTTGCAATAGAGGAACCTGGGCGCACTAACTCTAACTCCTACTCTAACTCTAAATCTTTACTAGGCCGGAAATGCATTTTGTAACATATTTAGACATCGCTTCATTTACAAGTTTTATGATATTTTACGTCACAAATTAGGGTTCTGCTATTCGAATCGGTGAAGGAAAACATCGTGCATGCCTGAGAGTTCTCCACAAAGTTCTCATTAACGTGTGAAGTCGACTAATCCGCAATTGGCCAGCGGAACCCGTTCTCATTCTGCAAAGAGACCCGTGCCCTGTAATGGGCTGTTAATGGGTCGATTATGATGAATATGATAATAAATGTGAATTTCACTATGTCACTAAGCATACTGTTGGTATGGCAGCCTTTCGAAGCAGAAGATAGTCGACATACACTTGGGCTCTGCTAGTTTGGACGCGGTCGTCACGTCTCCGTCCCGTAAAGTTCATGAGAAAACTTTAATTGGAAAATGTTCCGCATACCTCATACCCCGTTGCCAAAGTTATTGCTGCCAACATAATTTAGGTATTAAGTTTAATTTGCTCGTTCATATTAAAGCTAAGCCAGCAGAAATTACTCTGTAGTAGCTAAGTTCGCACTAATTACTTAAATATGTAGGTACTTAACTTAAACAAAAATACAATAATTATTTTTTATTGAAGACAAGCTTACCAAAGCGATTGTCAAAGGATAAAACCCTCTTTGTTTTCTCCCATATAGTATCTCAGTGGTTAGCTAAATTGTTAGGCGCCCTAGCTTTGTCGATATTTCTGTGAATTGCGCACGGCTTAAAGATGCAAAAAAATCGAGGCGTCTTTTTTACACTTAAAAAAATCTTAAACATATGATACAAGTATATGATGTTCATCAAGTTTTGAGTTAGAGACTGAGATACCCAACATACTTTAAAAAAATCTCGCTAGGCACAATTTAACACTAAGATTTATAAGAAAATAAAGAATGGAAGTGCATAATGCAAACTGCAAAAATGCAAAATGTACAAACATTCTTACAAGAATCTCCCAGAACACGCGTGTCGTATAACAACTTTTTATAGAATGAGTTGACGTAAAATAGGAGGTGTCACGTAAAAAAAGCGCTGACCGTCTGCGAAGTGGCCAATTATTACAATATATGCCACTTTTTATTAGAATTAAATATTACTTTGTTTAAGTAAATTCACCGTGTCAGACGAGTAAGTAGGCTTGATAAGGATTAATATTTCAACTTAGAAATCAATTAAAAAAAACAAAGTTCCTAAAACGTTTTTCACAAGAAGTGTAACTTTTTCAGGATGTAACTGCTGAGTCCATTTTTATGAAATACCTTCAAAGGTACAAATACTCTCTATGCTTTTCGTTAAGATTGTTTAAAATGCAACCGCAGGCTTAGTTTTTCCCAAATGTAGTCAAACTTAAACTATTACTTACTTAAGTTGCTTAATCAGTAAGTTACCAAATCATCCAGCCTTTAAAGGTTAGGGAAGCTTCTGTGTGCCCTTATCATAAACACGTTTTATGTATCAATAGCTTAGCTAATGCAAATTAAAGTACGGCAGGGCTTAGTTTACGTGACACGACTTATACGAACAGTCGTAAGCAACTTGTATTAATTAAAACCACGTTGGATACAATGGGTACAGTATACAATGTGAACTATAGAGTTAAACAAAAAACAATGACACAAACAAGCTACGGGAATATACTAACATATGTACAATATATTTTCTGGTATAAGAATTTTTTTTTCCAAGATTTTTGTTTCCAAGATATAGGTACACAAATACCTCTAATATTAAACACAACTTTTGTAGTATAATACAATAGGCAAGTAGTCCGTTTTATTTGTTGTTTTGGATTTAATTATTTTTGGGGTTCAGTAGCGATGAATTTTTTCAAAATTCGAATGGCACCATTTGTTGTACTTGTAGGTTGGATTAAGATCACGAATGGAAACTACACAATGAAAAAGTATTACCCGGCTTGTAATTTGATTATGGTATATGGTTGGTAAGCAATAAAACTGATGGTGAAGTTCCGGGAGAACTCCCGAACCATAAACCCCGGTTTCGGGAAAAGAAATGTTAGAAAAAACTTATGAGCAGTTGACATATTGCTATTGTAACGTAGATAATTGCAAACCTAGCTACGAAAAATTATATACTTATCATTAATTAACATTTTATTAATTGGCATCGACCTATAAATATTGTAGGAAATATTTATTTCTTGGTTTTTAATGGTTTAACAACGTAGTCGTCAAATATTTTTTTTATATCATCTTAATTCAGTGAAGCTTTGAAATGTTCAGTGTGTTTTGAGTTGCGAAAAAGTATTCTTAAGTTTTATTATCACTTTCAGATTTATTCACCCTCAGATTTATCATCTTACGACAAATATTCACAAAGTCAAACAAAGTAACCGGAAGCTCAGATAGCGTTACCTAATGTAAAAAAGTCGCTCTGCAGCTTAGATGTGGCATATTAAAAATATATTTTCTATTACGCTTGTTAACAAGCATCGTGTTCATAATCAAAGAAATTTAATTAAATTTAGTTTGAGATTCCAAAAGTTTACTTACCTCAACATAATCAAAATATCTTTTACAAATCTAATTTATCTAATTATGTTATTAATTAAAAGCTTTATTTGAACAAGTATGTTGGTATAAAATTATTTTAAGGTTAATTTATTCCATATCTCATAAAATAAAATGACCCAGTTCTTTACATTACCCTTATCTCTTGCTATCCCTTCTGTCTGTTCTTGTATCATGTATCATTTCGAAAAGTGAGGTCATACTGCTCTATAAATGTTAGATGTTTTGTTCAACGTAATTAGAAGAAACTTTACAGCCTTTCAAATCAAATTCCATACTAAGCTGAAGGAGGTTTTATAGGTGAATATGATTCCCGATAAACAACAATCTTGGAATTGACCACGAAGCAAGGCTTGAGTGAACTAAAAAAAAGGAAATCATTAATTTTAAATCCTGCGTAGAATTATTACCTATAGAAGGACTTAGGTTTGCGAAAATTTAATACAGTTGCAAATACAATGCGAACGCTTAGAAAAAGTTTGCCAATTAAAATATCCGTTCCGTATGATGACCACGATATAAAAGCAGCTCAGGACGCAAATATTACCAGCACTTGACAGTAGTATATAATTATTATAGTACATTTAATACTAAGAAATTGTCGTGAAAAATTAACATTCCACGCAATAATAAAACGTTCGGCTTCTTCAAGAAATTGCTTTACGTCATCCTTCCTGGATTTGCAAGTTCGGATCGTGCTAAGGAAAATTGAATTCTATGCTTCTCTCGTAATATAAGGTGACAGTATAATTTCCACATTTCTATTCACGTCGCGTATTGTTTGAAACGGAAGAGGAGCAAACCTACATTTCTGAATCATACCTTGTCACGCTAATTAACTCCACAATTTTCTCCGAGAGCAATTCCAGGACGAAACATATTTTTTTGAATAGTCCTGCATCTTATTACGCTTATTAAAGAAATAGTATGAAAGACGTAATATAAGGACTTTGCTGCTATTTATTTAGAGAAACATATTATTTTATAATCTATTGAGGTTGGTGCTACCTAGTTGCAAGAATACATAGTCATATAATTTGAATAAAACCTTAATTAGGTAAACCTGTGTTTTTTTTACGCGACGCGATCTATAACAAGATGGTTGACCCAAAGCGGTCGAAATTTTACCATTATTTATCTAAGAAAAAAAACATGTAAGAAGGTGTATTGGTGAAAAAAAAGTCTTAATATTGAGATCAACAAAATAACTATGCAAGCTTCTGTAAAATAAAAGTTTTCCGTGAATCCGCATGAGTCATCAATTGATTAAAGGAGGCAAACCTTCTCTAAGCTCTCTTTCTGATAGGTCTGCCTGTTGAATGTTACTTTGCAGAATTCCATGATATACAACAAATATAGTTAATTTGCCAATACCCGCGAAATGGATTTTCCTCCTAATCTTAATTTTGCTATATTCAGCCAGAAAATTAAGCTTAAAACGTTAAGCTTTAAGCGTTATTGTAGGTCTGTCTAACTAGCTAGATGCACAAAGGTGGCAATGGTTTCAGAAAATCAATTTAAGTGAATTCTCTCTTGTAATTTACATATAGGTAAATTTCACATGTTTAAGAACATTATGGTGAACTCTCAGGTATGTAGAGCACGTAAATGGGCAAGAGATGTGTGTCGGGGATCGAACTCTGTCCGCCATAAAGTGATGCCAACGTTCTAACCTCAAGGCTGCTACCGCTAACATAGCTTTCCTATCTACTATTTTTGCACCGAAATCCAGTTCATTAAATTTACGTCTACCCGAAAATGTAACTGATACTTATAACTTGGTTACGGTTTAATTGAACTAATTTATTCTATCAGACGAGGATTTTTAGAGTTATTACAATCTGAGAAAGATTTAAGGGTTCTCGAAAAGTAAACTCGAAAGCTTATCGCAAAGTTTAATTAGAAATGTCTACGAAAATTGATAGGTTGAACTTTCAAAGCTAAAACAATTTACTTTGGGAACTTTTGGGCGCTTTTAAATGTTACGCAGTTTGTAAAACCTTGATATTATGTGTTATTCATTATTATGATTTGTCGCACTCGTGCTCCTAAAAAGTATCACGCTGATTGGCAGGCTACGTAAATGTACCGTAAATCAGTCATATTACACACGCAAAGTTGACATAAGTTGTAGTGTGGTGATAGCACATCAGAAAGCAGTTTCTCACCTCCCCTTTCCGTGGGTGTCGTACGAGACGAATAAGGGAACATAACGGTTAAAGGTTCCTCTATGCTACAATTACCATCTACTGCGATCGCCAACCCAGCCCTGCGTAGTGATCATTAACAAAAACCTTCCGATGGAAGACGCCATTAGTCCAGCTTTGTAATATTGAAGATGACCTAAGTTTATAACTGATAACCTTTTAGGTCCAAACCGAGGATTTAACTTACGAGTATCTCCGTTCCTCGTAGAGTTTGTTGCTAAGCTTGCGGTAATTATCGCTTGAGGTAGAAAAATAGCGATAATGTGACTGGCGATATACGCACGTATATACGCATTTGATGGAACTAAGGATTCTGTTACATCGTTGCGTATTATGACTCACGATTCTGAAACACATTCTTCAGCTATGGACCTGATAAAAAAGCTCACAAGCTCCTCATCGAGCGATGGAGAGATAGCTCGGAGTAGCTTTTCATATTAAAATATGAATGAGGAAATAATAGAAGTACCAGAGTTATACTTATATTGCTGAACGGGTACGGGTTGCGAAGCTAAAGTACTTGATGGACGATGGGTTCCCTAATGGATGTGTATTCTTCCTTTCTTTGCGGACCGAGACGGTGGCACAGAAAACCATCACCTATAAACACTGCAATACTTTGCAGGACATGCCAAGAACTCGTCCTACTAAATGCTTGCATGTGTCCAGCAAGCTGATGCGAAGGTGTTAAGCCTCATGGGCCTGATATTACACCGGCAGCCATGCCCTTCAAACGAGAACATACTAATGCTTATTAACGACGGAGATAAGCAAGGAAGTAGGTAGAAGTTCCTCGGACAAGCTCTATTGCAAAAAGCTTTACCAAGTAGGAACTAGGTAAGGTAGGTAACTATAACTATATATCCAAATGCGGGGATATTAATAGATTAATGATAAATTGACAATTGGTACCTATATTTACCAAAATAATTAATAAGATGGTGAATTTACCCACCCGTAACCTTGGAACAACTGATTAATTCTAGAACAAGCTTTCACAATTGATGTTAATATGTAAACTCTACGTTACCACTTACAAAGTATACATGTTTCCATCGCATACACAGTGTAGGGGCGTTTACTGGCAGACAATATTTGTACATGGACTCAACAACTTTATAGAATACAGATTGTTCTCCGAGCGCTCAAAAATACAATCTATTGTGTACGAATCCGTGGGGAGCGCTTGAAAAATTTCTGACCATTTCGTTAAATCCTTTGTTAGTGCTTTTCTCTCAAAAAAAGCTTTAAATGTATTTAACTGAAGAAACCTTTTTTCGCTATGCTGTTTGTTTCATTAGTTTCCAAAATTATTTATAAAATATTTAAATAATATTATAAAAAGCTATTAATAATATCAAAAGAAGTTTGAAATAAGGATGCTAATGCGGTTGCAACCATGTTAGTAAATAATTAATTAAAATGAATTTACTTCCCAAGGCAAAGCCAAACTCATGGTTTGCACACCACTGAGTCTACTCAGTGGAAATCATTTTGGAAAATATTCCGCGATTTTTACTACGTAGCAGGCTCCGCCACCCTGAACTTAATGCATTTATTTATTTTTATTTTATTTATTAGGTTTACTTACAAACACTTACACTAATACAACCGTGTTTAAAATTTTAACTATTCTATTTAAGTGTAATGTTTTCTTAAAAGTAAACACAGCATATGAAAATATACAATAACACCATAACATGAAAACAAAAGGTATCGTGAATGAGAATATAATAACAACATATCTCACACACTAAAAAATAAATCAATATGCATTCATCGTGATAGCTTTTAAAACAACACATTTGGGCGTGACTGATTACAAATGTTAAAATAATTGGGTACGAGCACCGCAGACCGCATTATGCAGAACACACGTCAGTGCGTAACATTGCTATTTATCGCGAAATTAATTTTGAGGTCAACATGCAGATGATGTTACTGGAAATTAGGCTTGTATAACCTATACTGGTTTGATATTGTTACTTTAGATTTATTATAATTACGTATTACTAGGTTTTGCATAACGACATGGATTATGCAGTGACTTTAGTCCATTTTTATACTAGTGCACTAAAATATGTCATATTTTTGATTCATTTGCAAAAAAAAATGCAAGTATTATGAGGAGCGAGCAGAAAGAGCATTAAGAGCGATCGGTTGCTTGTGCTCAATCAGGCGGTCTCTCTAATGCGCTTTTATCTTACGGTCTCGCATAATACCGACTCATTTTACCGATTAATTCACGTAGTACCCCTAGGGTACTTATTTAACCGGTCATTTGTAATACTCTAGGAATGAATGTTCACTAAAGGACATTTTCCACTCTTTTATCGGCTTCGTACGCTCAGGTTGCCTTTAAAAGATCACTTTTAGTGATAAGGCCGCCTTTGCACCCTAGCACTAAGTACTATTACTGTTTTCCTTGTATTTTCCTTTTTTTGTTGTGTTGCAATAAAGTTTTTCTATTCTATTCTATTCTAAAGGAGTACCTACCTATATTTGTGCGTAAAATAAATAGCACTTTTACAAAAAATTCTACTCTTCCCACGATATACAAAGTAACGCTTTTTGACGAACTGCGTTAATAACATTTTTTTTCTTAGAACTATACAATTCTTGGTGCGTTATAAAAATCATAACATATTACTCACTTTATCCTAAGAGACTCAGTTGTGTCACAAGTAAAAAGTTACAAAACGCTATACCAACGAGGCATATCGGTGCGTAGTAACATAAACATACAAACATAGTCTATACACATATAGACAAACATACCTCTACAAAAATAAGTATACGTTTCGAAACTAACTTAATGACAAAAACGTAAATACGACGGAGTTACGTCACCGGTCAAATGTTACCTTAACCCGCAACTTTTTCTCAAGACAATGTTCCATTATCGAACAATGTAGGTTGAATTGAATTACGTCACAGGACTCCAAGAACACCGGATCACAAGGTCCCTAGACCATGATATGAGACTCATATCAGGCGTAACTGCATTCTTATTGAGATGCATACCCATGCCTCTCATTTTGTCGTCTGTATTCACACCATGCCGCAGTGATGTTTATCAAGTAGGTTTATAGTATGCAAAATGCCTAAGATTTTTATGTCACATATGTCACATATTCTTCATTTAAATTTATTGAAAATTATGTTTTACTTCTTAGTTCGCTTTTGCCTTAAAGCCTGTTTTTTAGTTTTTTAATAGTATATTGTGCAACTAGTGCGACAAGTTGTCGATTGCCCACGAAAGCGAAGTTGAACGCACGAGAGAAGCGAGTGCGGTCACTCGCTTGAGTGGGTAATCGATGTCGCACTTGTTGCACATACTATTTTGTATTACTCATGCGGGGAAAGTAGTACGCTCGCTGTTGTGGTTGACAAGTAAACTTGTCGCACTCAAATTATTTATCAAATTTTAAAATGGGCAAACGGTTCTTTTTCAACCACAACAGCGAGCGTACTACTTTCCCCGCATGAGTGATACAAACTATTATTTATTGTTATATTTGTACCTTGCGGCAGAAAACTATATACATACCACACTACATTTTAGCTTGTATACTTATAATTTAACTAAGCTTCGTTTGATAGTGCTACACTCTGGAACTACCAATGGGATTTGAAAAATCATTTTTGCATTTGAAAGAACAATTCTTAAGGAAGGCTACAGCCTCTAATCGAATCAGGAAAATCTTTTTGCTTTTGATAGCCCAATTAAGGCTACCAGCTGTAATCTTCACCCATAAGAGGGTTAACTGGGGGTTAGCAGTTTGTATGTAACCGAAAATGTATCGTAAAATAGAAGTTTCAGGCTTTTTTTAAATTTGTTTTTTATGATGAAAATTTATTTCTTAGAAAGCGCTAATTGCAACACAGTTTACACTACTGCAACTCTTTTTAGTACCATGTTTATTGTATTAATATCTGTACCTTTTTACCAGAAGGTATTCTGAATTAATAAAATAAAATCTCTGGAACAGCAAAAAGTAACCAACAAACGGTTGTCATTATAAAACAGGTCACTAAATAGGCTAGATTGTTCAATAAAGCATCTCACTGATGCTTTAAGGATGGAAAAAAAAAATATAATACTGGTATAAAACGTTGATTTTGATGCTATGTGGTAACGGTAGATCAGGATACAGTTGCCACCAACCGCGTTCCCGAGTGTGTCGTATTTACTAGCCCCACTAAGGAAATAAAACGAAGAACGAATAGCAGGCAGCGTCTCTCGGCTACTACTCAGCAAACTCTAACGCTGGGAGAGGCCTTTAGTTCAGCAACAGTTATAGGCTTCTGATGGTTAAAAATTAACTTACTTTACATTACGCTTATTCCTGTAAATTTGTTTGTTATTTTTTCTGATATTCAAATAAATCGTAGTAATCCTAAATGTGCTCGTATAGATAGGTAATTATAAAAGTATAATTGAAAACAATTTTTGAATATTGAATCAGGCATATCGCTGATACAAAGTCGGGTCAGAACATGTTTTAATGAATATTTTCCCAGCATAAATATTAATGGAGTCCCGAGGCAACAATTGTAGTCAAACTTACGAATTTTAGCTGGAATAATTAATTTGAATTAATTTATAACAAGTCATTTGTAAATTTCAGTTGCGTTTCTATGTTGTTATTTGTTTAACTTAAAACGGTATCACGTTAGACTACACAAAAAACCTGCGCAAATTTTCTAAATTTCAGGTTTATAGATTTTGAATATTAAAAAAATCAGCAGAAACTTTCATCCCCTATTTTACCACAAGATCACTAATATATGTATTTTTTATTTATAATTATTAATCCAAATGCGAATTTGTGTCTTCAAAAACAGGGCTTTCATACAAACTTTCAACCCCTGCTTTATCCCTTTAGAGGTAAATTTGGATAAAATATTATTTTGGATGAAAAAAGGATATTTGTTTTTCCAATACAAAACATTCTAAGCGTTTACTTATGACAACCCTATTGAAGATAAAGGACCGACACGCGCATAGTACCTACGCTACGCGACGCGTAGGTACCCAATTAAGTGACAGGAGTCACATGATTTTAATTTTGCATGTGATGTTAGGGCTGTATCTGATTTCTTTCAGTAAAAACTATGACAGTTGTTTACTCAAAATTTAGAAAGCGCTATCAAACTAATCTAAGCTAATCAACTACACATTTTTTTTGTGAATACATATGTTAAAACCACAGAACAAAACCTTAATAAGTAGTTTTCGTGAAAGAAGCCAAGGGAAACGTTTAGTTGCACGCATTTCAAGGAACCATTCCATGCCGCGTGTGTGGAAACACATAAGCAAGTTAGCACAGCTTTTACCTGCGGCTACGGCTACAGCTTTACTTAGAGTGTTATTATAGATGTCAATAAATTTGGGTTGGTCTTTTCTAAAAGTTTATTCATCTCTCTGAAACAGTACTTTTTTTCTGAATGATAGATACCCTATTTCCTTTTCTGTAACCCTACCAACGTGTTATATATTTTGGTTTGATGTTCATCAAATTAATCAAAAAACTTCAAATGGAAGATTAAATTTACTAGTGCTATCCTTTCCATAGTCCACCAACCCGCGTTAGAGCAGCATAGTGGACTACGGCCTAAGCCCTTCACATTCTAGGAGGAGCCCCGTGCCCTGTATTGGGCCGGTTATGGGTTGCTAATGATGATGATGACGATCCTTTTCCTAAACCTGTTGGTGACTATATTAACTCCATTAATAGACCTTTAGCCTTTGCATAAGTTTGATTTATTAGATAGGGTTGAAGAATAAATAAATAAATATACTACGACAGTACACACATCGCCATCTAGCCCAAAAGTAAGCGTAGCTTGTGTTATGGGTACTAAGATAGCTGTTAAATATTTTTATGAATATAACACACATAAATACTTATAATATATAGAAGAGGATTAAAAGTCCTGTATTTACTACTGTACTAATTTACTACCTGTAAACTAATTAAAAATTATAGGTATGAATGGATTAAAATCGTTTGGTTAGTTGCAGTTTTTGCGGAATATGCGTCACTTTTTGCTAGGTATGAAGGAATTTGGAAGTAAATATTGTAAGATCTGTTTGGTTAGATTCAGCGCGTAAACCCACACATTGCATTGCGTATGTAAACGAAAGTCCGGCCCAGAATCCTTACCATAAACAACTCCACGGATGCCAGAACACTTCATAATCAATTTGCTAAGCATATGTATTAAGTGTTGAAATTCAAATATTTATCTTCGGTTCCCAGGCGCAAGCGCAACCGACCGTTGACCTGAGCCCATGGGCGAGAATGCGTCTGCTTTCTGTATAAAGGCATACGCAGACGTAAGACAAGAAATAAACTTGATGGACCGCTTCTATGTAGCTATAATGAGAAGTAGATCCTAAAACTGACTTCGAAGATAGGGTTCTTTAGATCGAAAGTCAGGGCTATAATTGTAACCAAATAGCTTTATTGTTGTTAGCAAGGTCTACGAAAATCTGTTATTAAGATTCCTAAGGTTTTAATACTTGTTGGATATTGGATATTGGATAGAAGCAGGCGTTACTTTGATAAGTTTTAATACTTGGCAATTTCACCTATTACTATCAGGTACAGGCATGATCAGAAACTTGAGCGTCCTGAAATTTTGCTGAACAGTGGCTTGGATGATAATGGTTAAGCCAGCATTGGGTAGATCTAATGATGGATGCAGTAGGTGGATACGCGAAGTCTCTGATGTTTTGTTTGCGTTGGTTTGAATTGCACTTTTCATTACACGCTGATAAGAAAACTTATATTTTAATAATAACGGTTTTACTACAGCTTATGCGATCTTTCAAAACTTTACAAAGTTACAAAACCTAATGATGCGGACAGTATGATGGTATGGTATCGTGGCTTAATGTTATGGCATGCCTCTTCCATTCAAAAAAATATTTGTGAAATGTGAATTTTTTTTAGACAAGTATAAAATAATGAATATACACTCAAAAAAGGGTGCTCTTTTAAACGCATGTTTATACGACTTTGCTTGGATAGTAATGTTTTCGCAGGTCTATAAATGTGTAAAGAACTTAAAAAAATGAAGTATATTTTAGAATATACTTAAGTTACTTAAACTCCCCCGAATTCCTTGAAACTTCTATTTTCTATATTTTATATAAGTAATCATAATTCATAAAATTCTATTTTTCATTCATATTATATCACGGACCCTATAATGTCAGGTGGACAATCAAAGCCCTTTCTTTCTTTATTACACGAAATTTAATATCTTCCGACTTATATTTATCATCAGAAGTGAGCTGCCTCTCTGCTATCGCTGAAGAAGCACATAAAAAGGTAAAATTTACGCCAAAATGCATATTGCGGGATAAGGATTAAGACTGACTTGTCTGGAACCTACGCTTACTTTGTATCCCGTGCGCCCGGTCCGGACATGCTGACAACTACAAGTTCTCTATACGTACTAAGTTAATGTGTGTAAGCCCTCAGAATGAGGAAGTCGTACATTTATTTAATGGCTGCTACGTAAGTAATAGTTATCAATAACTGTAATTAATAACTGTTCCACCGTCTTCGAAAAAGTTTTTTCAATTTCCGCCAAGGCCTTACGCTACCTTTTCCGGTACGTTCTTTATTATTTTACGCGCCGAAAACAAAATACTTACTGGTATCACAAGGCTAGTTTGAAAGTTTAAGTAGAAGTAGAGTTGCCGTTATAATTACAGAAACATGAGGCTTAGCTCTTACCTTTAAACTTAAGGCTTTATCACTTAAAATATTATTTATTTTTGTTTTCTTTGCAATAAAGATTTCACACCTCAGATTGTTATGGACACAGGGAGCCGGTCTGTGGGCCGTGTCTCTTGAATGCCTTGCGAAGTGTTTCCTCATTATACACGATTGGTTACCACTACTGGGCCATCTACTTTTTGACATGGTGCGAAGGGATGTGAGTTCAATTTGAGATTCCTTATGGCGGGAATCATGATTGATTTAGAAAGTGAAACCCATCTAGCCATGCAGTTAAGACATCGTGAACTATAGATACTATATGGATGGCAGTTTAGGTAGGCTACATGACACCGAGAATGTTACATGCTAGAGTAGGTTTGAAGATTTTTTCAATCGTACTTTTGTTCTTTAACTCGTGTTATTTATTGTGACTGAGTGGTTTTTAAATCAAAGACCTCTGTTTAGTAAGAGCTAACATGATATGAACTCTCATAAAGTTGTCCCATTTATATAACAATTTCATAAAATCTCAAGGCATTTTTATAGGTCACTTTAGAGACCTTTTTGTATAAAATCGGTATTGAGCAAATAAGTAAGTAATAAGAACCTTCGAAGTAACAGCACACTTTGTATGAAAATAAAAGGTAAATAGCGCTTGAGAGGAAAAGAAAAATATTGTATTCATGAGCATTGAGTATCTTTCTACGGAAATTTACTTACCTATCACAAATATTTGTTTGGATGAAAAGCAATGGTAGAGAAATTACACAAACTGTGTAATGGAATTTAGGTAGGATTATCTAACTCACTAGCAGTCCCTCGCGACTTCGTCCGCATATAAGTGTCAGTAGACATACTCGTATGCTGTGACGGTCTTTTTTTTAGAACTTTTAAAAGGAAAATCTTTTTCCTACTTTATTTACATTTTATCGAAGCAGAAGCAGCGGAAGCTCTCAAAAGGAAAAAACCCGATTGTAAAACATTATTTATTGGTCCTATACTCCTATTGGTCTAAGCGTGATGATATATATCCTATAGCCTTCCTCGATAAATGGCTATCCAACACTAGAATAGTTTTTCAAATCGGACCAGTAGTTTCTAATATCGTCGCGTTCAAGCAAACAAACAAAAAAACTATTCAGTTTTATATGTTAGTATAGGATAGGTATTTGACATCTGTTTATACCTTAGGTGGTTTATAGAAACGGTCAGTAGAAACATTTTGAGATATACAGGTAGGTATTTATTTGGTTTTTATTTATGGCTACCCGCGATTTCAACCGCACAGAACTTCTGCTTGTCCGTTTCCCGCAATATTAATAGACGGACGGTAAAGATGTCTTTAACAACTTAATATTAGCCAATAACATTTTTTGTGTCCTCTTTTTATCAAACTCGTACAGAGTTCCATGGAAATCAGTTCAACCTTTCAGGCTTCACAAAGTGAGAACCTAGGTAATTATTTCCAATACGGACTTCTTGTGCGAAAACCGCTTTGTCTAAGCTCACAAAAACATCTACTTTTTATTCAGAGAGAAGTCAGCAAATAAATGGCGATGTGCCTATATTAAGAGACGCAAATTAAATTGCGAAAATTGAATAACCGAAGTCGCATTTTTCTACTGCAAAGATTTGTGGCCTTTGTTCAAATCTTTTAATTAAAGCTTGGCTAATAAGAGTTAGTATAAAAGAGTCGCTTCATTTTATTTTTCTCGTTTTATTTAATCTATAGTTTAATAATACTTATATAATGTTTATCAGCAAAGAAAACACTTTTAAGCATTATTAAGTGATTTAGTTTATAGGAAGAAAAATGCAGAAATCTAAAATTCGGTCCATTTTCGATCACTCTGTCTCTACCATTACTGAAGTTTTCATTTATTTTATAGACTAGTAATCAACTATGTTATTTTCTTCCATCATTATCAAATCCATGACCATACGAGGCACGGGTCTCCTTTCAAAATAAGAAGGTTAGGCCATGGTCCACAACGCTGGCAAAGTGCGGATAAAAAAAAAGGCTTAACTTTATTTTGTTTAAGACACCTTAATTGCATCGTCGCGAGGATAGGTATAGGTCCTTTATATAGCCTTTTATCTCGGTAAAAATAAAAGGACATTTTCAAGATATAACAAGCTAATATCGGCACCTTTAGAAGGCCTGAGTAAGTTTTTTTAATCAAAGATGGCTGCTTAACTTTGTTACGTGAGCTTTTTAAAGAGTAGTTAATTAATCTTGTGTTTCTTGTAAGCCTGCCCAATTAACTTCCTTTTCGTCCTGGGCCAGCGTGTAGCCTTCGATCTTGTTAAAAATAAACGAACATTTTAGCCGTAATAATGGAGGTATTGAGTTTTCAGAAAGTATTTTTCTTTTATAGAGAACTATTACATTGTCAGCGCAGAAGTTTTATTTTCCTGTTTTCCACATTTGAACAGACTAAAATGCTCTTTATGCCTGGCAAAGTCACGTCAAAATCTGTCTAGTCATCACAAAGATTATGTCTGTAATCTCTGACCAGAGATAGACATATATAATAAACAGTTTGACTAAATATTAAAAAACGTATCTTTTTGGTTCATCGTCATCATCATTTCAACCGATGGGCTTCTGGTGAAGAGGCAGTTATTCATAAATCATCGACCGCTTTAGTTTAATTTATGTAAAGATGCTAGAATCTTTATTCACCAACGAACGAGTTGGCATTTTACTAGACTAAGGGTCTTTTGCACCACCTTCTGACATGTGTTTGATAACCTTAACGTTAGTTTTGGCACTTGCTTCCTTTAGGCTAAGTGACGAAGACAAAAATTCGTGTATAAGCTATTCGACACTTATCAGAGGGTGATGAAACCAGCTGTGTTGTATTATTGTATAGTAATGGAATGCAATACAAGTTAAAGATGATCATTTCTGGTTAGGTTTAGGTAATCTGTCTGGCAGTGGGATATCAATAGGCTTAGGCTGACGATGATGATAACTCATGATGATGATGACTATAACCTCATGGCGAAACCTTTGCCGATTTTAATGTTTGAAATACGGGGATAAGCACTTTCACGGCACACAAGGTACCTACATAATAATACACATATAACAATAGTATAGGTATTTCGTGTCGAAAAATACAATATTACAAAACATGCTCAGCACGCAATCTTCAAATCGACCTATTTAACATTCCACTTATAACAACACTTTCTTAGAACATAATTGTATCGGAAACTATAACTATTATCTTTGTTTAGGTATAGATATATTTAAAAAAAAGTATTTTCGGAAGACTGCAAAGGGAAATAGACATTTCGTTTGTAGTGTTTTGAAGTCAGTTGGGAAGGCCAATACAAGCCGGCTAAGTTCAAGTTAGACGTGCACAAGAAGGGTTCCGTACCGAGGTGCATTAAAGAATATACATATTTTTGATGATGGAGCAAAAAACTCCGATAAATAAATCGTGTTCCTAGTTTTGGATTTGTTTACCGACCTAGCTATTGAAGCTAAAACATGAATTAGCAAATAAATCTTAATAACAAGATACTAGAAATGCCCTTTACATACATTTCTATTTTTCACAAACGTCACTAGTTGCTTAACAGCGTAAGAGACAATGTAGTTTAAAAATTACAATAAAGTCGTTAAACCAACCAATCTTTAAACTATTTAGTAATAACAACTGTTGGTTTCCCAATTAAAGTAAAATAAAATATAATCAATTTTCTGAATTACTACATTCGCGGCGACAAGTTGACCGGTACACAATATTTGATTTCTTTGATTAAAACCAAATCAGGCAATGGCAAGTCAGAGCTTTTGACTACAAAATTCATCAAAGAGTTCCATGGAAGCGGATTAACCTAGAAGGCGTATGCAGTTTCGTACCGAGATACTAAATCGCGAAGCGGTGTAGCTTTGGTATTTGCCGGTGGGTAACTACTAACTACCCACAAGTCACAACCGAGGCTCTCAGTAGACGAAAGTTTATTTACTTGCAACAATTTACGACAATACTGCCGGCAATTCCGTTTATCCAAAACTGGAGTAACACAAGTTATTTCCGGCTGCACAGTTATATTACTCGAGCAACCGAGCACCGTCGCTACAATTTACTACAATGTATTTTACGGGGATTTCACTAACTATTTATTTGTTAAGCCGCATTAATAACGGCTCTGTGTATGGATTAAGTATTTTTTTAAAGAAAAATAAAGCGGACCATACTAAAAATATATATATTTCTTTAATCTTATATTTATTATTGTTATATAATATGTCTACTCATATATACATATATACGCCTCATATTAGAACCTTGAGTTTGTATAAATATATCAAGTTAAATAAAAGATTTATTTATTCAAATAAGCTTCAAAAGTTACTATATAGATATGTCACAGTTTTAAACATCGTACTGAGCAGTAAGTTGCGTGAAACCCGGGTGACAACTATATTCGTAAACTTAAAACTTAAGCTATGAGGGTTCTAAGCGCGCACTGTAGAGATAATATGTATGAGATATGCCGAGAAGATTGGTAGACATAGATATATCGTGGTGCACATCTTAGCTCTCCCTACTGGCCTTAGGAGACACAAACCTACAACAGTTTCAAAGACTTGCTCCGAGTTTTAATTGAAAGAACCCAATTATTCAATTTAATTATAAATTTCCGTTGTTGAACGCCATCCATCGATAATTTTATCAATTTTAATCGTGTTTTTACCTACACTTGGAGGAAATATCAATTTATAAATTTAAAATGCATACAAACATTTTTCGGAACGATAGGGTTTGAACCGAAATTGGTATATGAATTTATACCAGTCTTATAGCGACTGTATTGTGTTCAGATATTAATTTGGGCATCGACAGAAGGAGAGCCGTAGCTTAGTAGTAAAAGCGCTCAGGCCGCGATTCCAGAGAGTCGCAGCCATATATCGATTCAGGTTATAAGTGTTTACGAGAAAGAACCTTCTGCAAGGAACAAAATATGAGCTTATTATATTCAGGGTATCGGTAGGTATTTGCTGTCTAACTTTATTATTGACATTATAATATATAACTTACAGCCTTTACGATTATGCCGACATGGAATAGATCCATGACAAAATACCTCTAGAGCTAGTCTGATATGTCATAATCATTACAACAGTCGACATAAAATGCTCGCGAAAAGTTTTTACAGAAATGGGAGTATTGGCACAGGCACAAAGGTGCTAAGTCGATTCAAATCTTAGTATTTTGTATGCCGAGAAACACTTTTGCGAACTCTCGACGAGACCTGATATCGGGTATTTGTAATGTGTTTCTTGGCATAGAAATAGGAAGTTACTAAGATTCGATTTGACTCAACACGCCTAGCCAAGCGTGGCGTTAGTAGGCGTGGTTCTCTAGCTAACAACTTATAGGCAATACCGGTATAAAGTATTCGCTTATTATTGTAAAGGGCCTCATAAGAAGGTAATACCCGTTTTCACTGTCGACGAACAAGGCAATGCGTAAATAACCTACTCCAATCTAAGAAGATTCCTAGGCATACATCAACTAATAGTTAACAGAAAAATTGGTGAAATGATTTTTTTATAGAGATCGCCTTTTTCAGTAGGGATTTGATTTAGGCAATGAGATTTACTGAAAGCGGGCATAAGAGTCCCTCCCTCAGCGCGCGATGGAGAGAGCGATGCCCGGAGTCAGTCTACGTGATCAAATCAGAAATGCAGAAATCGGTAGAAGAACTAGAGTTACCGACTAGAGCCCGTAACGAGCTGTCAGGACATCAAGCGAGTCACAGGGAACCACTGGTAACAAACAACCCAGGACTGTGAATTTAATAACTCCCTACAATATACCTTTATCCAGCTATGGATGTCAATCGGTTGAAGTGATGATTGTGATGATGAAACTAGTTAATGAGATTGTAGTAATTGGTAAGAGATTAAAATCAACTGCGGTACGTATACAATGAAAATGCATTATTGATTTACGGCCTTAAGTCAATTGAATTAAATGCTTTCGCGGCCAATGCACCTACGTGTATGCGGTCAGTAAGGAATTATTAATTCTTTTAGAAAAATTATTATACTTCCAGTCCCGTCACGTAATCATCGCATTTGTTCTCACTCGTTCTGCTTTAACCTCACCTAACTAATTACGAATTTTATGTCTATTTTACCCGTTTTTTTATCATTGGTATATCGGGCAATTAATAAAGAATTACCCAAGTATTACCCGGGAAAAAAATCCTAATGTCTGGTGCGTCCACATTTCCATTCTACATGGTCCTAGTATTGGCCATAGTTGCGATTTACGTATTATATTATCATGCTGAGGTCTTTGAATAATTGAGTAAATATGCAAGCCAAACCACATACTCACAATACCAATAAGTACCTACTGAGTATACTTTCTAATAAAAAATAACCTTCTGTTCTCATGCGAACTTCTGAAAACTTAGAAAACTTCTGTACTGTCTACACGCGTTTTCAGAAGTACTGTATGAACGGTTTTGTTTTCAGAAGTACGGTATGAACTGTATTCCATTAGGAGCTCGAAACGGGTCAGCGATCCGCGGAGACGAGTCAATTTAATTAAATGTTATCGTGGCCAATGCAATATGGCGCCCAACGCAATAAATACCGGTACTCATCCAGACTGATGACATGTCTACCGCTACGTAGGTATTCAATCTGATGTTGCGATTTAACCTTATCTACTTAATACTTAGTGCGTGTGTCCAGGCTTAGTATAATTCATAGTGAATACGTTCGCGGGAGCTCAAAAGTCACCCGTTTTCACTAAACCTAGGAATAAATCGAATTCTCAACGATTTAGGCGATGTCTATAGAAAAAAAAAGCGTTTTACTAACTCTTAGGTGATAGATATTGGTGAACGGTTCATGTAGGTACGTGTAGGAGTCTCAATCGATAAGCTTTACTTATTTAGGCATTGTTTGTTTGTGGTAAAACGGGCAAAAAAATAACGGTGTAAAAAAAATGTCCAATGTCCATACTAAGACGGTAGACGACTTCCTTAGCGTAGCGGCGCTATGGTCTTTAAGAAAGGAGCTCTTGGATTCGATTCTCTGGCAGGGAAAGCTTAGAAATTCTCCGAATTTTCTCTGTCTGGTAGCTTCGCCGTAGCTTACCACCCTACCGATAAAGACGTGTCGCCAAGATTTTTCGATTAGAGTTACCTTTGGGGTCAATTTTACCCATAACAGGCGCCGTCGTTATGGGTAAAATTAACCCAAAAGGTAACCCCAACTCTACTATTTAATAATCAACTTTAGCTTGGTGGGCTATTCATTTCTCTCTTAAAACAATCTCTAGGACAACCGCTCTTATTATAAGATATAACTTTATGTAAGCTGATATTCGTCCATACTTCTTCAGAAAGCTCTCTGGGCAAAACTTACAAGATTAAGGACTAGTGTTGCAAAAGCAAGCCGTAATGTTTGGACAATAATACAAAATATCGTTTCAGGAATGTCATTGGTCTTTACTACCAAAATTCCGTAAATTTGCTCAAAATTTGACCATTAAAACCCTAAAAGCATACGAAACTGAATGCATAAACTAGTAAAATGAAAAGTAAGATATAAGTTAATATCTTAATATATATAAATCTCCTGTCACGATGTTTGTCCGCGATGGACTCCTAAACTACTTAACCGATTTTAAATTAAATTGGCATACCGTCAGCAGTCTGGTCCAACTTAAGAGATAGGATAGCTTAGATCTTTAAGTAAAGTCACAATTTTATTTTATTGCAAATTATTTGTCTATAATTAATTGACAGTCACATGTTATATGTATATAGAACTATACTCATTTAAGGCTTAGCGATACTGAATACTTTAAAAAAACCGCAGACGAAGTAGCGGGCAACACCTAGTACATTATAAATAAGGATGTTATTATATTATTATCTGGTATCGTATATTATATGCCTCATGTTATAGACACTCTTCTGAATTTTATTATCTAAAAAACTGAAAGATTTACCTATCACAGAATAGGTTTCCCTTCGAAATTTAAAATTCTGAAAACGTGACGAACTGAACTGCACTTCATGTGACGTCAAGAGTGAGTGGAGGACACGAATCGATTTAATTGAATGTCATCCGGTTGAAATACCAAGCGCTGACTGAATGCAACGGATTAATACCACTTTTCACTCAAACGCCATAGTTTATGTTCGTTAAATTCTGCACTGTATAAATCATTAACAATCCAAGTGGTAACTAATTGAAGTTAGCATTAAAGCTGTTTATTTGAAAGTGTTTTGTCCGGTAAGAAATATAAGAATGTTTCGCAAAGAAATGTTGTAAAGCTTAAAAAGGCACGTAAAAGAGACCGCGAGTCCGTATGTTAAGCGAATAATAAAATAAAAATATTAAACTGAACACGGCTGAAAGTGCGGGGCACAGCTAGTGTGTTAATTAGTTTTTATATAGGTATTTACTTCGCGAAATATGTTATTGGGTAGCTACTAGCAATAAAAGTATACATCATTTCTATGAAGGTGAAAAACAAAATTATGGCAGTATAAAATGTAAGTAAGATTTTTTCTGTACAAAATACCAATTATATTTTTATTACGCTGTAGACGTTAAAGTAAGCTCTACTTAGTTGAATTGTAGATTGGATGAGAGGAATGTAATGTAAAAATGTGAAGTATTTTTTGTTATGTTTACAATAAAGTGAGTAGGTACTTGGATACTATTTGATTAGGTACTTATCAAAAAGCCTTCACAATTATACATGAAAATATAATAAATCAAATATAATATGAAAACCTGGATAGCAGCTTCATTTTTGTGCCTTTTGGAGAAGAGACTTTGGGACCGTGGGGTCCGGAGGCACGAGCTCTTTTCAAAGAACTATCTAAAAGGGTTATCGAGTCAACTGGTGATCCTAGAGCAGGCCAACCTTGGCCAACGAATTAGTTTGGCCATCCAAAGGGGCAATGCTGCCAGCATCTTAGGAACTGTACCTCGCTGCGGTGGTTTCGAAGACGTTTTAGATTTTATTTAGTTTTAAATAGTTTATTTTAGGTTATATTTAAAAAACAATTATTTTAAAGTACAAAAGAAATAAAAAACATATTACATTTTCGTTTGACAACACTATTCACAGAGTTAAACATATCTCTTTACTCTAAATCATGAACTAATCAATGCAATGTCTTATCGATCATTAAGGATAATAAAGAACATTAAGCCCCAGATAAATTTTATTTATTAATTTTATTTTATTTAAGTCGCTACAGTAAGTCTTGTATTTAATGGGTTTTGCATATTGCCTGAAATAAGCGATTATAATTATGATTGAAACTCTACATTATGGCTCAGTTAAGCATTGGCTTAGTATTGGGTTAACTTTCAATGAAAGTAGATGCTAAAGTACTGTCTATTTAAGCGAATGTAATGCTTTGAACAGATGCTAACTTGGCTTAAGCCATCGCTTAGCAACGACTATTTATCCGAGCCTTTGTCTTAGCTTATGCTTAGCATTTTCTCAGAGCAAAGATTATTCTTAGCATAACCTCGTAATCAAAATCTAATTTGGTTTTATAGATTTAATCTCATGTGTTATAACAGAAGGTGTACAACTTTCCTAGTTCACGTAATTCTTCGATATTTTAACATTGAAACTGGGAACTTCCCTACTCGTATCGCACGAGCGCACGTCCGATTCGTGTCGAGCTTTTTGTCGGAAGAGAATTTACATAATAGCATTAACATTATACGTATCGCACCCCGAATGTTTTATGCAATTTTCGCCTAAAATAATAATGTGTTTCGCTACGCCCGCGCCAGGGTGCGAGTTTTAATTGCTAAACGAAAACGGCAGGAATTTTGTAATATTAAAATCTATTCCGCACTATTTTGCCCGTAACTAACAATTTTCGTTCTACTAATATGTTATCGACAAAGAAATACGAAATAATGTGTTAAGTGCGTAAAGATGGTAGCACTGACGCTTTGAAGAAAATACCTTCAACTCTACATACAACGGATGGTTCCGGCCAACTAAGTACTTGGGATAGGGCAAGACGAAGAAGATGCAATATCACAACTGTGCGACATCGTCCTCCTTCGCTATTAGAAAATTATTCGAACTAAATGACCGAGTAATAAAGCCTTAATTAACTGTAATAGAGCTTACCTTGCAGCTTTCAGAGTCATTAGGTCTTATTATGGCCGAAGGTAATAAAGGTGAAGCTTGACGTCGCGCGGTACTTAACGCTTTCTCTGGGGTAAAGTCTATGGATACTAAGCAGAACAGCTTTATTGGGTGCATTAACTAATAATGTAGATTTATCAGGTATAAGTTTTTTGAGTACTAAAAATTGCAACAATTTTAAGTATCGTCGTTTTTTTCACCAAACCTACTTAGTTTTTTTTTAAAGACAAAATTTATCTTTAATTTATCTATAGAAGGGACCTTTTACGCCTACTGTGGGTCGCGCGTCGCTACACAAACAGCCGATTCGACCTGCTGCAATAATCGAATGAATTCTTATAAAAAACGTTTCCGTAATAAAAATGGTTAAATAAAAAAAGGAATATCAAAAAAAAAATTACACCAGCAAATTAAACAGACCGATCGTCTCAGCGTCTCACAATCTCAAAAACAAACATGCCCAAAGCAATTCTCATGAATAAGATACGAAACGATGAAAATAATAATTTCAATCCTTATTGAAAATGTACATTTCTGAAGAACTTAGTGGGGAATATGAAATACCCATTATTCTTACTGAACCGATCATACGAATGGCGACTAAGTTTTAAATCCGCATTCCCCAGTAGCTGGAAACTTGATAAAAAGAAAAAAAACGGATAGTATCCCTTCTTTTTAGTTTGACGCCAGAGACTGTTTTTGTCCATAATCTTATCGAAATCGAATACTCTCAATTTTAATAGGATAACAGGTAAGTTCAAATTAGCCGCTACAGGTATGTCACATATACCTACCACATATACAAACACTGTCAAATTATATTTAAAATATTTCAGGTATAATAAAATAAAACTGTAAAATTGGACAGCTGGGGACCATTTATTAAAATTATTAGCTCGTGTTGCAGAAGTTGTAAATAATAAAGATTTCATCATAATAACCCCTACACTCAATTTTAAGAATACCATTATTTCTGCTTTGTTAATTTACATAAATAAAACTCTCACTCGTGCCGATAAGCTAGCCATATAATATTTTGTTACACATAAATTAGCTTATGATTTTTTTATTATTCTGTTAGTCCCGCTTTACCAACATCGTCAATGAAGCAAAATATTACGGAGGCTTAAATACACCGTAAAATTTCGGTTAAATATATAATTGGTGCAAATTATTCTGCTTTACATGTGTCTAAACTAAAATCTAAATCTAAATCTGTCAATTTATGTTTTTTAGAGATTGTTGTAAAACAGAATTTGCAAAAGTTGGAAGGTAGTACCTATCCAATCTATAGGCTATTATTTATAAATGCGCTATAAAAGTTCACCGCTGGAGTAAAGGCTTCTCGAAAAACGGGAAGGCTTGCGGTGATTATGGATCACAGTGATAGGCAGACTGTAAGTTATCGCAGAAGATGGTAATAGTAGCACAGAGGACGCTGCTGTCCGTACTCCGTTATACTCCCTTAGCCGCCTCGTACGACACCCGTGGGAAGAGTAGGGGTGTTGACATCTGAATTATGATCTGCCGTCACCACACAGCTAAGGCTATTTTTAATCCCGGTTAAATCAACGGTTCCGTGGATAGATTTGTTTTTGTTTTTCACACAGCACAAGAACATGTTTTTTGCATAGTGTTAGTTCAGGGTCACAGAATAACAGAGGCATATCGACTTACTTTGACTTTATCATAATAACATATAAATTGATTGCTGATAACAAAAAGAAATTGCTGGAACGTAAGCTGGAGCCTACGCCCTGCATTACCCAAACACATTTAAATTACAAGAGGTTTTGACCGCGATACCACCCACTTAAATTTGTAATAACTTCCTACTGAATAATGAGTGCAGATATTCTGCAGCCTTCCCACGCTGTTTTTATACCTACCTAACATTCGTCCGCTAAAATAGTTTGCAGTACACCCAAGTTATTTTGGAAACTATGTGGACTATTTGGAAAAGGTAACAACACTATTCAGTGGATCAAGTCTTACTTAAGCAATAGTATATGACACAAAAAAAATGTTAACATGGAACGGCAGAGTACCAATCAGAGTATAGACATTTACTTTGGTGTTCCACAAGGAAGCATTTTAGGCTTCTATCTGTTCCTAATTTATATCAAAGATATAGTTTGAGGTACTAGCTTTAAAACTGCACTGTTTTCTCAAATGAGAATTCCCATATTCAATTTCAATGACAATAATCTTCAAATAAATTTTACCAAAACTAAATGTAAACAATTTCACTATATTCACTCATCTAAACCCTTAAATATGTTTCAATGACAAAAAATTGAATCTATAAATTGTATAAACTTTCTAGCTGTATACATCACATATAACACGTTAACTGCTTATCCAGTGCACCACAAAAGGTACGCGTTCCTATTTTCAATTAATGAGCGCTCTTTTCATGGACTTTTGAGTACCGACACCAATTATTATAATGAATGAATTAGTATAAGATATTATATAATGTATAAAATGCTCCCTCATCATCGTCATCATCACTTTAACCGATAGACAACCACTGCTGCTAACCCTTTTGTAGGGCGTTCCAAAAACCAAGATCCTGGGCCGCTTGTTTCCAGCGGCTCCGAGCGACACGTTTGATTTCATCTGTTCGCCTCGTTGGAGGTCGACCGATGCTGTGTGTACCGGTGCGGGGTCACCATTCCAACACCTTAAGACCCCGACGGTTCTCCTCGCTATGTGCCCCGACCATTGCCACTTCAGCTTCACGACTCGTTGAGCTCTTTCTGACTGTAGAGATTCTCCTAACATAGCTCTTTCCATCACCCACTGACTCCTGACCCTTCTTATGATGCCCATAGTTAGCGGTTTTGGACTCTACTTACTAGAAACTAACGAAGCAACATACATGTATGCATATTTAGAACTTTATCATACATTCAGATATTATGTGACATAATGATAAGTTTTAAGTGAAAATAGGATCATGCTACTTAATATAAATTGAATCTAGTGTAATAGGATTAACAAGGGTTTCCTTGTAAACCATTTGATTGAATTTACACACTAGGGTCCCTTTTCTGGTGGAATCATTGTGATATATTGGAAGTATATACAACACGTATCAATCACGTTTGACGACCTCCCGTGCGCAGTGGTAGGAGCTGTTATCTTCCAAATGGTGCTCCCGGGCTCAACTCCGGCAGAGGAAATTCGGGAGTTTAACACTTTTCTCTGATCTGGTCTGGTTGGACACTTCGGCCTTGCTTAGTTACCACGCTACCAACAAAGACGGGTATTACAGGACGGTACGCTAACCAATTTAGCGATCCGGTACGATGCCGCGTAGAAATCGATTAGGGGCATGACCACAAAACGTACACGTTCCTATTTTAAATGAATGAGCGCTTATTTCATGGACTTTTGAGTTCCGACATTTTTTTTAATACAACTTGTCAATGGAACACCAATTATTATAAATGAATGAATTATTCTCAATTTTTTTAGTCTCTAATCATATTATTGTTATTATAACTATATCACGGCTGCATCATGTAGCATATATTCTCATGGGTCCTCCCAAGTGCGAGTCGGACTCGCACACGAAGGGTTTCGTACCATTATCAATAAAAACTGAAAGTACTCTTAAATATTTATTTTAGTGTTTACCTGTGAAATTTTCTACTAACTATCACGGTTCATAAGATAAAGCCCGGTGACAGACGGACAGACAGACACACGGACGGACAGCGGAGTTGTTTTAGGGTACGCAAAGGTACGGTGAATAACTCACTCCAAATGTGCCGGTACTCACGAACAGGTTATTCGTAGTATTTAGGGTCCCGTTTAACCCTTTGTGTAGGGAACTTTTAAAAACGAACATGAAATAATATTTTTTTAATTTAACGAGTTTATTTGTAACATTAACCTCAGTCATTATTATCATTTTTAATTCAACCCATTACCGGCCCACTGCACGAGTCTCCTCCCACAATGAGAAGGTGTTACGGCGGTGGTCCACCACGCTGGCCCAGTGCGGAATGGTGGACTCCACATACCTTTGACAACAGGTTACATGTTTCCTCACACCTGCATGTTTCCTCGCGATGTTTTCCTTCACCGTTGAAGCAAGTGATATTTAATTACTTGAAACGCATTATATAACTTAGAAACTCTCTGGGCTATCGCCGCTTCACGATAATGTAGAAAAAATGTATATAGATACGATTACACTTAAATCGTGTTTGATTGGTCCATAAAGAAGTTTTAAGTTTACATGAATTTCAATTCAGATTATACGTTTCATTCTAACAAATTAGCAACAAAGTCATCAGAAGAGTCGGAAAGAGCAATGAATTCTAATCACCAGAGAAAATTTGACGCATGAGGAACGCTATAAAAATTGCTACAGTTTTACGACTGCTGTCGGGCATTTCGTTTTATTTATTATTCATTGAAACGCAAATGTACCATAACCAGTTCATTTAATATTCCGGTACCTAATGTTTTTTGCAATATATCACTGCACTATGAAAATTATTTTAGGAACGGCGAAGAGTTATTTTGACTAGCATTAATTGCTTCTTTATTTTTTATTTTTTTTATCCCAACTATAATATTATAAATGAGAATGTAAGTTTGTTTGTTACGCTTTCACGGGAAAACTACTAAACCGATCTCCATGAAACTTTTTATACATATTCAGCTGTATTAGAACCTATTGGTTTGGCGCGGAGCGATGGCAAGAGACCTGATGGTATGACGCTCATACCTTGGAGGCTTGGAAGGTCACTTCTGTGGGATGCAACTTGTGTTGATACCCTAGCTGCATCACACATCCAGGCCACTTCGTCGATGGTAGGTGCGGCTGCTTCCAGTGCCGAGCAGGCCAAGAGGCGTAAATATGAAAACCTGGATAGCAGCTTCATTTTTGTGCCTTTTGGAGTAGAGACTTTGGGACCGTAGGGTCCGGAGGCAAGAGCCCTTTTCAAAGAATTATCGAAAAGGGTTATCGAGTCTACCGGTGATCCTTGAGCGGGCAGTTACCTTGGCCAACGTATTAGTTTGGCCATCCAAAGGGGCAATGCTGCCAGCATCTTGGGAACTGTGCCTCGCTGCGGTGGTTTCGAGGACGTTTTAGATTTTATTTAGTTTTTAAATAGTTTATTTTAGGTTATATTTATAATTTTATTTCAAACTGTTCTAAATAAATTTAAAATATTATATAAATAAATAATATATATTCTTGGAGGTATTAGAAATAATATAGTATACTTTTTCAAAAAAAAAATAACGTAAGACACAATAATGTAGCAGTACGCTGCCTCCCAAAATTACGTGGGCGAAGCCGCAGGGCGCATCTAGTATAGTAATAATTGATGGAACAAGTAGATGGCCCACCTGATGGTAAGCGGATAACTCGGATAACTATCGCCTATAAACAAAGCAACGCTTCACAGGTCATGCAAGGAGCACATCCTGCAACATGCCGCCCTGTTTCCACCAATTTGAGGCGTAGCTGTTAAGCCTTACGTAAATGTAATAACACCGACATAAACGCCCTTCAGATCGGAACGCAGCATTGCAAAAATGCTGCTTAGTGCCAGAAATAAGCATGGCGATGAATTCCCCGGACGAGCTCTGTCACAAAAAGTTTTACTCCTACCATCAAATGGTGCTTTCCGAAAGCCGACAATGTGGGAAAAGTTTTATAAAAAATACCCAAAGCGCTATCTATACTTAATTGTTATAATCGCTATAAATCGCGGCAATAGATCCTGACCTAAAACGTAGAATATTATAAATTAAAGTGGAAATACTCATTCTGTTCTTCCTATAATTCTATTTACACACATATCTGTGTTATATGAGTTAATGTTACAAAGTTACATATTATACACATAAAGCACAAGGATATCTTTGCCTAATTAACCCATTTAATCAGTATCTACTTAATTTAACTAACACAAACAAATTAGTTGTTACGCAATAACGAGACAGCTTAGATCCTTATTAGGGTTAATGAATAGCTTTTACTCAGAGAGATACATTATGGAACAGCGATAACAGCGCCCGAATTGTTTCATACTATTGGAAAATCCCACTCAACATATATCAAACCAACTCAATCGGTGATATGCGTTAAATAGATTATACAACGTGTAACGAAAATACGTAATACTGTTGAAGGGTGCATAAGTATATTTCATAAGGAATCACCCTGTAAATATTAAATTTAAAAAAAACATATTTATTTTTTCATAAAAACTAATTCAAAATATTGTAAGTATTTACTTATGACAACCCTATTGAAGATAAAAGGTCGGCACGTGCATAGTACCTACGCTACGCGACGCGTATCTAATAAAGTGACTGGAGTCACTTGATTTTAATTTTGCATTTGATGTTAGGGCTGTATCCATTTTCTTTAATTCAATACCATGGTAATGGTTTACTCAAATACTATTAGCGTTTCGGTTTCACAGCAAAGCCTCCAAAAGTTGTATATAGGTATAGCTGCAAGAAATATATACCTATTGGTAAATTTAATATTTTATCATTCTCGATCGAAATCAAAAGTTCCGCTTCTAAGCTGGGTCTCTGATAGGAAAGAGAGAGATTTGGAGCTTACTCCCGCAAAATTGTTGCATTTCTCCATATTAACGAAGTTTGAACGCATTTTAGTTTTAATCTATCGCATCTTTCCTGCATCAGAAAGGAAAACAGTAGCGCTGTATCAATGTAAGTGTAACCCAACAGCGATTACTAGAATAAGTTAACAGAATAAGTTAATACATTAAAAAGGTATATCTCCCCTCTTGATTCGTAGTCGAGCAATGATGCTAACCAATAGACCACCGTGTTAGTATTCAATCCAAAGTAAACCTAAATCTGTATAATTAATCAACGCAACTAACACCAACTTCCATATGAGACTCCGAAAGTTTCCAACCTAATCAGATGCAAAGTTTTCATAAAATACCGTCGAAACTTTGGCTGCAACACTGAAAATCTGCTACTGAAGTGCTGGAAAACTTTGCGAAATAACTGTGGCGAAACAACGTGGATTCGTAAAGTAAATACAAAAGCATGGAGTGGAAAATTTTTGACGAGCGGCGAGTTTTTCCCTTACTTAGACATCATATCTGTGCAAAATACAAAGTTATTCAGTGCCTTCTATTTTTAAAACTTTTTGCGATGTCGGAATTTTCTCTCTTTTTAAACTAAAATTTAGGCCGCCTACTCGCTAAAAACATGTTTAACTTCTATGCTATATAGAAAGAGCTATTTATGACTGTTTCGATTTTCAAATAAAATAATAATAACTAACGGAAAAATAATAAAAACACTTCTATATTTTATTGATACGTAATATGTCGGATATTAAATCGAATACTGATACATCTAGTGTGTAAACTAAGTGATTTTATACGTTTTATTTCAAAACGTCAATAAAACGCCCACATTAACCCCTACTCCATGAATTTTATCGACAATGTAGGTACGAATAACAAAGCTATAAAACTCTAGATCGGTAAAATGTACGAGTGTGTTGACACTACCTAGACTATCTATGGAAATATCAACAACTTTAGTTGGAGGTTATTACTTTGTTTCCATTTATCCTATTTATCATCATCACCATCAGACAGATCAATGTCTAACTGCTTGGCACAGACCATCTCTCTTATTAGTAAGCTTAAACAAACATGGATTTTTATGTTTAAAATTTTATTTTAATTCCATTTAATTTTTAAATTATTAATTAGTAGTATTTTTAGATATTTATTTTGTAATGTAGTTATATTAAAACAAGTAATTAATGTTAAAATTATTTGTAAACGTTGTGAAAACCTGTAATTATCTGAAAATTCACTTAGCTCACAACGCAGAAACTTGGACATGAAAAAATGTATTAGCTGTTGGTTTTCCTAAATAAACAAATACATAAGAGAGAGATTTAAAGAGCTTGGAACGACGTTTTAGTGCGGGTTTGCGGACTTTCGTTAGTAACGTCGTGCAACAATCAGGTATTAGTGATAATTTATCAGGACTGACGGTGTAACGTACTTTGCAAGGCACGGAGTTAGCGACTTCGATACGACGGCTAAATCTGGGCTATGTGTCAACCTGTGGTAATCGTTTACAGTTGGACCAACTCGTCAAAAGAAGCGATCCGCTGCCATTAGCGGCAGCTGAATTCCGTTTTTAAATAAGCTGGAGTTTTGCCTATCCGACATTCGACATCCGGGTAATATGGCTTCCGGCGTCTTATGATTTGCTCTGTCCTGATTCGCGGGGCACACAGCTTGAGAAACGATTGACATTGTACTCTCAAGATGGTGAAATGGCGACCTCCCACAGGTAAACGCAGCGTTGATACCCCACCTATGAGGGAGACATTAAATCAAACGAGTCGCAAGGAGCCGCTGGATCGTCCTTTCTATGTCCAGCCCTAGTCGTGTAAAGCTTAAAGTGTGATGATGATAATTAATTAAATTAATGTAAAAAGTTGCTTGGAATTTTCAGAGAACCGCAAACCGCAATAACATTAAAGAAGCAACAGTGTACACCGCAGTAGTCTTAACTTGTCGAGTGTTGTATAAAGCACGTCTCGACAGCGGCGTCAGAAATGTGAATGGTTAGACGTGGCTAGACGGCGCGGCACCGTATTTTGCTGTTCCGCTTTGTTAACCAAACGAGTTTCACGTCATTCTCTAAGCACTATACAGTTGTTTACAACGCCTCTTCAAAATCAGCGAAACATATGCATAACAAAACGTTCGTAGACGTTTTGAGACGTACCCACAACGTATTGTTTCACTACCACCACCTGGATGCCTGACATTCCGCTACCACCAACTGGCATTCCATATCAAATGATTCTGTATTATATTAGTATTTATGTATAAGTAGTTATTCATCAGTTATCTTAGTACCCATAGGTGAAACAAGCTACGCTTACTTTGGGGCGATGTGTGTATTGTCGTAATATATTTATTTATTTGTAATACGCATATGAAAACTTTGGTACTAGCTCTCATGATTACATTATTTTTTATTTTTACGCACCCACCTCTAATTTTTCTAAGTTATGTTATTAAAAATATTTCTTGCTTCAACGATGAAGGAAAACATCGTGAGGAAACCTGCATGCCTGAGAGTTTTGTATAATGTTCTCAAAGGTATGTGGAGTCCACTACTCCGCACTGGGCAGCGTGGGGGACTACGGCCTTAACCCCTTCTCAATGTGGGAGGAGACCCGTGCCCTGTTGTGGGCCGGTAATGAGTCGATATGATGACTAAAAAAATAAAAACAAACCGTCAATAATAGGTATATAGGAATGAGCAAAAAACCTACCAATTTTTTATGAAACATGTATACAACATATATACTAGTGTAGACATTCTTTGAATTTAAAAAGACAACAACTATTTCATTAACAGGAGCTTTAGGCTTGAGCCACACAGACAATTATGAATGCGTTGAAATGGCGCGGACGAAACCAACATATACAAATTACATAGATATACACAATATTTAAAACCACATGGTGAGTCGCCCGCACCAAGCGTGGGCTTCATAAATATAATTGCGAATAGTCAAAGTCAAAAATAACTTTATTCAAGTAATGCACTTATGTTTCGTAGGTAAGTTAAATGAAAAATGTGACACATGGTAGTGAGATGACAGCGATTACCATATTCGTGAACTTAAAACTTAAGCAACGAGTACTAAACTAATCATCAGTTGAGATTGCAGTCAAGTGCTAACATGTATTGAAATAAAAATTAAATAGTCTTAAAACTGATATATTCTGCATGAAAAAGAAAAAGACGACAATATATCCCTGACATGTGAGCTCAGACGTCAGATATGTGTGGCTTGCACCTTACTTTATTTCATTAGTTCCTTGTTCACTAATGGGTAGGTAAGTAGTCTTGATAGGCAAAGTTCCATTACACCAAGGACCGTCCCAGTTTTGAACCTGTGCAAGGTTTTAAACCTTACATTATGAAACAACACTGAGTAAAATGTTCTGTGTGAAACAACTTAATATGCTTCTTTTACGCTTTTTGCTTGATGCGAAATAAATGCACAGTAAAATCGCAAATGTTTTTTTAATTCTCAGAACATACTTTGTTTTACGTCAGTTGGAATTTTATCCTTTTTTATGCCGGTTCTAAATAAAGCTATCCATTTAAAACAGATCTTAATTGCGTTAGCGATAACAAAGTTGCGTTTACTGGATTCAAACTAGCAACGAACTGAGAAGGGTCTGCCATATAAGAACATTCTTTTGCTATTGTATCTAAGTCCACATGGGGTCCCGGGCTCACCCCATACTCCGTCCCCTTGTTAAGTTTTTGCAAGAAACGTGCTTACTCGACGTGCATTGTCAAAGAGATATAAAACTGCTTTGTTTTAGAGAAAAAGAAATCAGGGAAACGGATGCACGCATCTAACAAAAGGTAGAAACAGACTTTGCTTCTTAGTTATAATATACAAGCGGTTGCCCGCGTCTATTACGATCTTTTACAAATCCCGTGGGAACCTATCCGTCTTTCAAACTAACTCTATGCTAAAAATCAAGTTGAGTAGTTAAGTTGCTGAAGGAAGGATAGACACGCTTCCACGCACACGAACTCGCTTTCGCATTTCTAATATTAATAGCGCTATGTATTGAATACCTACTTACTCTATCCAGTCACTAACTACCTGAGTCTGACGATCAGATTACTACTGACAATGAACAATGATAAAGAACACAGAATAAACCTCTGCACAGCGTCTTCGCCGGCGAAGACGAGGTCCCCGACTTCTGACGTCATCCCGACGTGGCCTCACGCCCTCAGGCCGACGATCGAGCCCTATGGTTCAAACTCTTCCTGTAAGAGCCCCATTCCGAAGCTCGTCAACAAGCACACGTTATGCTGTTAAAATCGTTAGGTTTAATCAGTTACAGACAATCCGAAAAAAAATTAAAAAACCTAACTATCTTAAATCGCCATCTCTTAGAATGTAATCGAACTAACAGATAATTATGTCGCGTTGTCTGATAATAAACAAATAATTCGCAATAAAATAATATTGCAATTGAGAGTATAAACTATCCTATCTCTTAAGTTGGAACAAACACATATTTAAATAAAAATTTTAATCCGTTCACTAGTTTCGGAGTTCATCACGGACAAACATCCTGACATTGGAATTATGTATAATAGATGAGTGAAATATAATGTAAACAGTACGGTACCGTAAGTTTCAGGAACATTTTAATAATACGTATATTAAGTGTAGAAAAAAAACATATGATACGGAAACGTAAAGTGCAAATACGTTAAACCTCACGCACCACTACATTAGTGTTCCAGTACGACGTCGAATAGAAACCAAGGGGGGTCTCATATAACTACTGCCATACCTGCAGCCGGTTAGCCCCCTAACATCTAAGACTGTATCATCACTTACCATCAGGTAAGATTGCAGTAAGGGATTAACTTATAGTGGATTAAAAAAAAATGAAGCCTACACATGAAACACGACAGTCTCGACCAAACGTAAAGCGAAGAAAGATGAAACGTTGAGATATCGACCAACAGGCTAGACCAACGCTTTGTGGTTAAACAACCAGACCTCTAGTATAATATAGCTACTCGTGGAATACAACTATAGTCTTGCTGTATTTCTGTAAATTCCCACAACTGGAAAATGTTTGTGTGATGTACATAAATGTTTTTCAGTGTCTGGGTGTTAACATTTAAGTATTTATGTATATTATATTCATAAAAGTTTTCATCAGCTATCTTAGTACCCATATCACTCATATGAATAGATGGCCTGTCTCGCAGTATATTCATTTATTAAATAAATAATAATAATAATAAATATATTACAACGCACACATCGCCATCTAGCCCCAAAGTAAGCGTAGCTTGTGTTATGGGTACTGATGAATATTTTTATAAATAATATACATAAATATGTACTGAGAATAAACATATAAACACCCAGACACTGAATAACATTCAGGCTCATCACACAAACATTTTCCACTTGTGGGAATCGAACCCACGCTCTTGGACTCGGAAAGCTGCAAACTGCGCCAATCGCAATAAAAAATAATCCATAAAAGTTTAATTTAGGCCTGTAGGTACACAGTTAGGGCTAAACTTTTTATATCAAAATCTCTTACTAAATGCAGGCGCAATGCCGACGCCCATTAGCTTCACATATCGCAGACATAATCTACATTGCAGCGGTGCGGCCGTAAAATTAAGCTCCATAATTACGTTAAGGGAAACAAAAGGGGAATGTCGGCGCACCTACTAATAGGGGAAAAGGGAGACACCCAAAACATTCCGTGGAAAGATAAGAAACACTAGGTATTCAGTATTTTGTTGGTATAATAGCCTAATGGTTAGAACTTCGGCTTTACTTTCGACGGGCAGTTCAAATCCCATCACGCACCTCTAATTTTTCTAAGTAATGTGAGTTCGAAGCAATTAAAATACCATAATACACCTGTTATAAACGACTTAGACACCGGGAGGTATCTTTGCATCGTTCGAGTCCATAAAGGACAGAAGTGTATCGAAAATGCACCCGTATTAATATCAAAATACCCACCAACTCATGAACATTGGTTGTTAATCAAATATAATTTTAATTGTTTCTTGAAAACTATTTATTAATTAAATAATAATTATAAGCGTGTTTGTAAAAAACCTAATCAATTTAAAAAAAATATCAAGCCAATATGAATTAATTGTTATCAAAAGTTTAATTATTTACCAACTTTAAAAAATTACTGTAACACTTACTTTAACGGTGAAGGAACTTACGTGCCTAGAGTCCTTTATAATGTTCTCAAAGGCGCGAGGAGTCTACCAATCCGCACTGGGCCAACGCGGTGGATTACTGGCTGAACCCAATTGTGGGTGGCGATCCATGCCCTGTATTGGGCCGGTAATGATAATTCAAGCTTTATCAGCCCTTACAATTTGTCTTTGTCTTTGCTCCTGTAAATAAACCGCTAAACTACAATCCAAAAGCAATCCTGTTCACAAGTTTCGAAAGTATTGGCTGCTCCTAACTGCTCGTTCACTGTAAAGCGCTCGAAGTGAAGTACTCGTAGTTAAACAACGCAAAAAGCCTTTAGCGATGCAAGTTATTGAAGAAGTTAAACTTGAGTTTGGAAGAAAGAACGTAATGAGTGAAGAAAAATACTTCCTTTTTCTGGCTCGTTTACTGAGAATAAAGTGAGTGTCTTCAGTGCAGTCGAGTTTGCCATTAATCGCGCTTCGCTTCGCGGAAACAATCCTAGGTAGCGGTCAGAATGGTCGCCGTTCGACTTAATCGTTGGACGTTTAACCGACAAAAGGAACTATTTAATTCTAAGGCACGCACACTCACGTTTTCTACCATTGGAAACCTTTTATGGTGGCTTCGTGCACAGGAACAATTGTTAGTGGTGTTAAATCCCAAATGAATGCCGACGACAATGCAAGAATATCGATTTTACATAAATAAGCTATAAAAAAAACAATTGTAAATAGCTATGTTTTGCGGTGTCACGAAATGTATTCATTTACAAAATTTGGGCTTTATTAGGGTTCTATACCAAGAGGATAAAACGGCACTATATTACTGACTCCGTCTTCTTCCTAAAGAGTCTCTTTTTATTCCACTACAAGTTAGCCGTTGCCTGAAATCTCACCTGGCGGTAAGTGTCACACAGTCTGAAATGGTATCGGGCTAACCTGTTAGGGAGTATGGTAGTCATACCCCTAATTGGTTTCTACACGACATCGCACTGGAACACTATATCGCTAAGTGGCACGTCTTTGTCGGTAGGGTGGTATCTAGCCACGGCTAAAACCTCCCACCAGACCAGCCCACAGAAAATTCATAAACTATAAATTCCCAAATTGCCCCTGCTGGGAATCGAACCCGGGACCTCCTACTTTAAAAACATAACGCTCACCGTTGCGCCTGGGAGGTCGTCGAATTTATCTGTAACCAGGCTCATCACATGAACCGTGATAGTTAGACAGTTGAAATTTTCACAAATGATATACATTTGTTGCTGCTATAACAACAAGCATAGAACAGAACATAATGAAAGAAATATTTAATATTTGTTTCAATTTAAATTCACTTAAAACAAATATTTAACGGGGCAACCGTACAGCAGATATGTTTTTTTTGCCGTTTTTATAAATAAAGTCCGGAACCCTTCGTGCGCAACTCGCAATTGGCCCCTTTTTTATTTGACATAGGTAAAACGCTTAAAAACAGTATTTCAGTACAAATTAATCTGATCGAAGTTTTAAGTACCGGCAGTACCTAGTCGACTTTTAATTATTTTTTAATTTGTCAAAATCCGAAGCTACTCACAAGATTTTGTATGTCATAAAAACTAGAACTGACATAATTTTGTTAATATTAGAGAAATCGGCTAAAGCGAATTGTTGTAAATTAAAATTAACATCATTTCACCTTATCGACCGTAGATGAAAATAACAAAAATGGTATTTTGCAAATTGAAAAATGGAATAATCTTATCAAATAAGTATTGTTATCGGTTCTCGATATATCTACAAAGTTTGTACGAAATCGGACCGTTTGAAGAGGGTCAAAATCAAGTCCGTCCGTCAAAAGAGTCCGTTACAAACATACATACAAGTGAAGCTAATATAAAGCGTGTAAAAAAAATAAAACTTAGTTACTGCTGACACGCGAATCTCGCAGTCCCATTAGATCTTATTTATTCACTATCTATCCAGAAAAAATGTAGGTCTTGCCTACATCTAAGCTCGTATATTTCACCAATCCGTGGCTCTTATATTTCAGCAGAATATTTTACCCTTGTGTGCTCCTTATATTACAAACTTCCAACAAATAGGTAAAGTTTGCGGACGTCATGCCTGAGAATGCACTCAAACAAAGCCGATCTAGGAAGTTTCAAAGTTAATTTTTCGCTTACAGCGAGAAGGTAAGCGACAGTGCGTTTCCCAAATGGCAGCTTGTCGTTAACTTTACCAGAGTTATAAATCTCTTGAATACTGCCACTTTATCAGCCTTCGCTAGACGCCCACTAAACAGACACTTCAGAGCAACGTCAAAGGACTTTTTAATTGCTCTGTCGGACCACCTTTTCAAATTTACAACTTTAATATAACTTTTGCCTGATGTCTACTAACTGCCTGGTGATACATATACTTGCGTAGTTTTTTATATTATTTACTTATTCCACTTGAAGTCCTTGACTGCCATCTTACCTGCTGGTAAATGATGTTGCAGTCTATGATGATTACGGTTCATAGATGATAGCCAATAGATGGGACGGACTTACGTTCTTGGATATTATCTTACAAAAAAAAAAAACATAATTTAAATAACATAAAAGAACATAGTGTAAGAGAATACAGTGTCCAGTTAAATTATGAAAAATTATTTTATTTTCTACATTTGTCAAGCAAAGTGCTACAAGTATGCAGAGATTTAATGAAAGAAACAGATTTATGATTAAAGATGTACCCTCCAATAGGTTTCTACGCGACATCGTACCGGAACGCTAAATCGCTTAGCTGCACGTCTTTGTCAGTAACTAGCCACGACAGAAAATTAAGAAATTATAAATTCCTATATTTCGAACCCGGGACCTCCTACTCGAATCCACAGCGCTCACCGCTGCGACAAGGAGGTCTTCAATGCTATAAGTGCTTTTGCGTCTATAAATTTACGCAAGTGACAAAATCTCCAAAGCTCCATTTGGCTCCATTCTGCAAGCTAACGCATGCCAAGAGTGCCGAGAGTTGTCCTAATCCCGAAACGGGTCATGAATTTTTATAGAGTACATACACCATTCTCTTTTTATGATCAATATACCTAATAAATTAATAATGTACCAATCAAATTGAAATGTAATGGTTTCGCCTTAACAATACAGAAAAAGCACAATTTACATTTGGCGAGATACTTTAAATCAATACCAACTGCACACACAACATGCAAATAGCGTGAGCATATTATTTTTATTCTCCATTTTCACTTACATTTTGCGAGCAGTTGCGGAAATTGCAAAAGGTATTTATTTACGTAAGCGAAGGTTAGGAGCAGAGAAGCAAAACAGCTCTGGGAAGATTAATGGACTTAAAATTGCATCGCAGCTAAATGCAATACAGACGGTAGACACGGCTAGCTGTTTTATTGCACAGACATGTGACTGCACTGACCCGATTTTATTTTGGCAGAATTAAATACATTTACCTTTACTGGCGTATTCAAATTCAAATTCAAAATTTCTTTATTACAGGCACTTATGAAGCGTTTATACATATATATTTACATAATTGTAAGGGGATGGTGATAACGTCGTTCACCAACTTAAACCTAAAGCTACGAGGGTTCCAAACGCGCCCTGGTCTAAGAAGAGCCCACAGCAAACTTAGCCGGGTATTTTTTTTATCACCAAATCACATTAAATTGATATCAAGCTTTGAGGCTAGCGCAATTCACACCAAAGCTTTTTCATCGTTTATGTAAGCCTTAACATTATAAAAGGATTTTTCTGTAAGCTTACGTTATATATAAACTTTCAACTTATTGAGAGACATCTGAAAGATTTCATTCGATAATTTGTTATTAAATAGTATACAATTACATTAATGAATTAGCAATTTTAAGTAGCCTGGTAAACTTCACAACGAGTTTATTTTTGCTTCTAATTTTATTAATATTGTTACAGTCCATTTTTTTTTTATTTTTTTTTAATATTTTTATGGATTCAAAGATGTTAAGGCACGACGCACTCAAATCTGTTTTATCTTTTCCATTGGCTGCCTAGTTATGTAATTAAGTAGGTGCAATTGTAAAGGATGGATATAACATATTTCTTCACCAGGGGATTTTTAAGAAATAGAATTATTTAACGAAATATAATTATATTTTACTTTGCCGATATACAGGGAATTAAAATATGAAACATAAAGATATAAATAAACATATAAGTACACAATCCACACATACAATAAAACTGTTAGTTTGGTATAAAATTGAACCGTATGTAATGAACAGCTTTTATGTAGCGCTACTTATTCTGTATTCAGGTGATGATGTACAAAACACACGAAATTAGGTATATGTCATATACTTCTCACACCACTCGCTTGGCAATGCCTTATTACATAGCAAAGTATTGAAAAATCAAGTACGCCAATACATCCCATAGGCTTTGCGGGTAAGTCTGTTCATTCTAATATTGCTATCCCGCTCTATTGTATAGTGGCGTCCCTGTCACTCACCAGAGCCTGTGAAGCGCCAACCATAGATTATAGATCGTAAAAAAACCTCGAAACTTGATATTATTGCCTTGCAAGGTGTGTAAAATAGAGTATTAAATTCAGGGTTAAAGCTGCCTTAGTTTTGGGCGCCTCTAACACCATCGCTTTACATAGAATTCTAGATGTAGCAGCTTTGCTACGCTCGGAAGTTACTCAAGAATCCCTCGTTTGCTTGGGATTTATTCCGGCGCCCGTAACGTAAGACATTGCTTTACGCCCTGTTGAACAATCTCCTATAGAACTTATTGAAATTATTTACACTTATGAAGTTATGTTAGTATACTTAGCACTTATGTTAGTGTTACCGAATAAGACAGTATAGCAACATTTTATATCAATGGAATTACATATCGGGCTTAAATTATTTTATTTTTTGATACATAATTAAGTATAGTTTTATTATACCTATGCCCGTTGATTATTTACTTGTTGAAATAATTACAAATTACGGAATTAATACAAACTTACGCGATATTTAATAAATAAACATATATTACATTTTCCGGTCCTGAATTTCTAGTAGCGTTATGCAATATCTAACAATCGTAACTATCGTTCCCTTCTGCGTAAAGTTTAATTTATGATGTACTTTTCAAAAGCGTATACCTACTTTGAATGGAGCTATTTACCCAGAGATGACACCTTGCTTTTGTTTTCGTAATAGCCACAGAGACGCAGTTCTAGTCGCAGTTTTTCGCAATTCTATACGCATTTTACAAAACCTTTTAGATTCCATATTGGGAGAATGTCTCGTTTTAATTGCGGGAGGAGTATTGGGCGCAATATACAATTATCTGGCTATAAACATTAGGTTTTATAGAAATTTCTAAAATCATCATCATCATCATCTCAACCAATTGACGTCCACTGCTGGACATAGGTCTTTTGTAGGGAGTTTCACAATGCACGGTCCTGGGCCGCTTGCCTCCAACGGCTCCCAGCTACTCGCCTGATGTCATCTGTCCACCTCGTTTGGGGCCGACCTACGCTGCGTTTACCGGTGCGGGGTCGCCATTCCAGCACCTTAAGACCCCAACGTCCATCGGTTCTCCGAGCTATGTGCCCCGCCCATTGCCACTTCAGCTTCGCAACTCGCTGAGCTATGTCGGTAACTCTAGTTCTTCTACGGATCTCCTCATTTCTGATTTGATCACGTAGAGACACTCCTAACATAGCTCTCTCCATCGCCCGCTGAGTGACTCTGAGCCTTCTTATGAGGCCCATAGTTAGCGACCATGTCTCTGATCCGTAAGTCATCACTGGCAACACGCACTGTTCGAAGACTTTAGTCTTCAGGCACTGGGGGATTTTGGACGAGAAGATGTCACGAAAACGTTAGCGTTCACGTTCGTGTCACGTGTCACGTTCTAAAATCACTGCATCAATAACTTTGTTCCAATATTTCGTTTCGCACCACTGAATATAGTCCATCAATATACAATAAATATAGTCCATCCTATAATTTAATTGAGTGGAGCCGCGTAGTAACTATGTACAACTAGTGCGCTATATTATCTACGAGTGTGAGGCCCTTACCTAAAAGCAGGATATTAAACCGTCGTCCCTTTACTCGCTTTATTATAAACAAATTCTTTATTATATCATAAAATAGGTCTTTAAGTTTATGAAATAACGACGGAATTAAGTCCCGCTTAATGAAATTAGGAATCACCGTTTTACTCATTAATATCCCTTTTAGCGAGCACCTGGACTAAGGGTGACAGCGATTACTGCCACGCCATAGACAATAATGGAATTACGTTCTTCGGCTCTGAATTGGTGGGAATAATGGAAAATTGGTAGGTACTAGGTGGTAGGTAGGTAAAGTAAAATAGTTAAACCCCGCTATTTCGACCGCACTGTTTTCCCCGTTTTTAATGGGACGTATTTTTTTATCAGAAAACGTTGAATACACACTAACATTATTTAACTCACCGCGCCACATAGCCTGCCAATGTTAAATAACATTTACTCCTTAAGAATTAGACTCTGTATTTCAAAAAAGCTTAGGATAGTTTGTTCCGATAAGTAGGTAAATTCTTGAAATTTAAAAAAAGAATTGAAAAAACAATTCTTCATCGTCATTATTAGTTTAGATACGAAGGTTTTACTGTGTATTAGGACTTAAAGCAGGGATTGTCCTGTCGGGCTAGATTCTGTAACCTCGACAAGATAATATTTTAAGCAACTGAAGCTGTGTATAATACACATTGCGTTTATTTTAATAGAAAAGTTAATCTTAAGTTTCCTTCCGACATTAATAAAATTTGAAATAAGGCACTCCTAGTTATATTTATCACGTATCTAACTGCAAAAGATAACGTGAAAGTAGACGAGAATATTATAACGCGAATATTATTAGTTCGACCTAAAATTACCACGTCGAATTTTGTAAGAATCAACCAAAAAATCTATTTTATCAAATATCATTAATTTATAAGTATTTCTGAAGTTTTTGAACTGTGTGAGGCCGTGATTAGTTACCACCCTATCTATAAATATATGCCGCCAAACGATTTAACGTTCCAGTACGATGTCGCATAGCAACCGATTATATAATAGGTATGAGTATAATAGAACTATCATAACCCTAACAGGTTATCTTGTTACCATCAGACTACATCATCACTTAACATCAGATGAGTTTGCATGCAGCGACTTACTCGTACATGTACTTAGTACAATAAAAAGTTTACACTAAAAAGTGAGAAGAAAGATCAACCTTTGGTACGTGTGTTTATTCATAAGAATAAGATTACTAGTACTTAAGAAATAAGAATAAGGTTAGTGTTGGAGAAAATAGATAATTCGAACATTAAAAGTAAGAATAAAATTGCAGCGCAATATACCTACTGGGCTACATAAATTTAATAATTTGTTGCATGGAATGTTTCAATAAACCGGTACCGGTTGACATCTTTGAGATGTCTCTTAAAAAGTTCAAAGGTTTAATTAGCTTATAGAAAATTCCTATTATAGCATAAAGGATAACGTAGACGATAAAGAAGCTTTGGTGTGCTATCATTGCTCAAATCAGGTTGACCTTAAAATGTGAGATGGTGATAACGAAAAGAAGACCCGGTATAGTTTGTTGTGGGCTTCTATTTTGACCAGAGCGCGTTTGGAACTTTTGTTTTAAGTTTACGAATATGGTTATTTATCGCAATCATTTCACTAACATTTATGAACTCTTCATGAACCTCAAATATATACGCATCAAAAGTCCTTTGAAAATTGGAATGACTGTGTGAGATGGTCATAAAAGAAAGAAGACCCGTCTTAGTTTGTTACGGTTTTCTTCTTTGACCAGCGCGCGTTTGGAACTTTTGTTTTAAGTTTACGAATATGTTTATCGCTATCATCTCACTTGTACGCATTTTTCATGTACCCAAAGTACGCATCAGAAGTGCCATCTATGGGCCTATATTTTTGACTTTGACTTTAATACATTATATCACGACATATATCATTTTAACGGCCGACTGGCGAAGTGGGCAGCGAACCTGTTTTCTGAGTCCATAGCCGTCGGTTCGATTCCCACAACTGGAACATGTTTGTGTGATGAGCACGAATGTCTTCAGGTTCTGGGTGTTTATTTGTATATATATTATAAGTATTTATGTATATTATGCATAAAAATATTCATCAGTCATCTTAGTACCCATAACACAAGCTACGCTTACTTTGTTGCTAGATGGCGATGTGTGTAATGTCGTAGTATATTTATTTATCATGCAGACACCTTCCAATAAGTAAAATGTGACACTAGCGAACTGTTATGAACCAAGTGGTGTGGATTCAGTCACCATCAATTACGTTAATAGCATTATCGGTGTTGCGCTGTTCTCTAGGTAGTTATTTGTTTGCGATACCAATACAGGCAATTAAGTGATAAGGCATGACTATTAATAAAAAGCTCTTTTAATTGCTGTCATATATTGGCCATTTACTTTAATTGACTGAACTATTTTCAACAGTCAGTATCGCAAAATTTTCCCTACTTATTTAAAATTGTATCGTTTTCATCTTATTTATACGTAAGTCTTAGCCGAAAACAATTTTAGGTAATATCTTACGTATTATATGCCACGTACCTAAATTATCACAAGTGTCATTTTTTGTATTATTAATTGATGGTCCTGAAAACAAAATGTGTCTGTAATAGCAGCTGCAACTACGCTCTTCTGAACGGAAAAGAGCAATAAAAAATAATTCAAATATAAAAGCTAGCTACTACTAATTAAGTCCCTACAACTGATCTACCATTAGGTACAATCATAGGTTAATAGAAAGGAGCACAAAATACCACACAGAATCTTTCATCCTAATCAACCATGATTACAGGAAAGATAAATTATGTAGTCAACATATACTACTAACCAACCTAATGCTTACATAATCCCTATCCCTATTCCTATTCCTACTAATTATCCCTACTAATATTATAAATGTCAATGTAAGTTTGTTTGTTACGCTTTCACGCAAAAACCACTTAACCGATCCTCATGAAACTTGGTACACATTTTCTTGGAAGTGTTAGAAGTAATATAGGATACTTTTTATCCCGACATTAAGCTCGGTTCCGTTGGGTGAGAGGATGAAAGTGCTTGACGATTTTACAACACAACTTCGACAAATTATAACTGATTTAAATAATTATTTTTGTACTATAGAGGTTAATATTGGTTTAATTTTGCCCAAACTGTGGTTGGAGATAGAGGAAATAACTCCTCAGCGGACAGCAGCAAACCCCTCATTTAAGGCTTAGCAATACTTTAATTTTTTTTAGAACTACAACTAAATTTAATGCCACATTAAAAAATAAAATCAAACGCAGAAAAATAGCTAGTTTTCATAATACGAGTAAAATTAATGTGATTCAAAATATGTATTACCAATTCTTTTGCACAGCATTGATATATATGTTCTCACTTATCTAAGTGACTAAGAAAATCCTCGGGTTGAAACGGTCGACATAACTTTTGTCTAATAACTGTATTATACGATATTCTGACCTTTCACCAGTCCTTGAATGAAATATTATTTTTATTCATAAGTACATGAAGAGATTGAAAGCGGTCCAAACGACGCAACGTCTCGCCAGCCCATGTACAGACATCTGCGACCTTATAGGGATAGCGACCCTTCACCCCAAAACTATTTATTTTGTTATCGACTCCCCAAAGTCATTCCGAATACGCTTAATTCGCTTTTTGTTGTTTGAGCAAGTTTCATTTAGCAAACAATTGAATTTGCGATCTATTTTTTACCAGAGTACCTACGACAGAGCAAGGATAGGAATGTAGGTATAGAACACGATGTATGTGTTGCTTTTTTATTACTATAAATGAATGCTAAATGAATGATGATTTATACGAAACCGTTGCGAGAAAGAGGCGTGCCTCGTACGAGATGCGGACGAGACACGGATACAATACTTCACGAACGTATTTGACTACCTCCTTTTTTTTCTAGTAAATAAATAGATTAATATGGGGCTTGGACTCAGAAAGCAGGATCGCTGCCCACTGCGCAAGTCAGCCGTCCTTGGCACAATAAACTGCCTCCGCTGAAGATTGAATCCTCGGCGGGGGCATTTTAAAAATATAAAATTCCTTAATTTCCGCTGGTCTAGTCGTGCCGCGCCGTGCCGCCAAGCAATTTAGCGTTCCGGTACGATGCCGTGTAGAAACCGACTAGAGGCTTTATATAACTTCTATACCCCTATAAAGTTAACCCGCTACCATCTCAGACTGCATTATCACTTACCACGAGGTGAAAAAAAAAAACGAAATGTAGCTGACGCAATAAATGTAGAATACCTATTACAAATAACTGCGATAATAACCTGCAGTACTGCATGATAAGGGTTTGCCATGGAATTCATTTATTAAGTATGTTTACTGAAAAAACATTTTTAGGTAAAAATCTAAAACTACCCTCTTAACAACAGTTACTCCAAGTTCTTCGTATCGATTTATAGTGCGTACGTGTCATAAAAACCGAAATAAGAAAAGCACAAACCTACCTACTGTATTTGTGATGTGGGGTGAAGTCGGGATAATCCCCCGCGTACTGGCGCCGACCGGCCGGCCTGGCGAAGTGGGACACATACCGACACTGACATACTCTACCAAGGACTACTTCCGTAGAAGCGACGCAATAGAATCGCAATTGAATACGATGGCACGTAAAAATCTTTATAGGAATAGCTTCCTTGGACTTCGTTTTAAGTTCCTGCGTTTTAAATTAATAAAGTAGCTATAGGTCGCATCACGTAAAAGAACCTCTGAATTTCTTGCGAATGAGTGCAAATTTATGAGTTAATGTATGTTTGCAGACTGTATGTTGTAACTGCTCCGTTGGTCTGAATGAATAGTACTAGGTTTATCGATGTAGATATTATTAGTACTAATAATATTTTTTGGAAATTGGCGGTGATTCGTCCCCGTGCCTTGGAGAGCATGTAAAACGGTCGGTCCTGCGCCTGATCTCTTTCCACTCGTGCCAGAGCTGCCGTCTCTTCGGACTATGAGAGTTAGGGAATAAAGAGTTCACCTGTGTTTGCGCGAACACTTGTGCACTATAATTTCACCCGCCTAGTTAAAAAATCTCTGGGCCACAGCAGCGCCCGAAATTGATCAATTGTTATAAACATTATAATTACGTATCTATTATAACAAGGCATCTAAGCAGTGATAGCCCAGTGCTTAGGACTTCAGCCTCACATTCAGCGAGACCGAGTTCGATCAAAAATAATTTCCAGTACTTTTTAAGCCATTAAATATCACTTGCTTTAACGGGTAAGGAAAATAACGTGATCGTATGTTGTTCTCAAAGGCTCATTAAGGATAATCCCACCTAAACGCCACTTGGCCAGCCATAGTTCACCACGTATCAGGGCCTAAACCCTCCTCATTCTGAATGGAGGATTCTGAGTAATTATAACAAAATAATAGGGTGAGAACTATATTCTTAATAATTTTAGCGCAGAAAGACCACCAGAGCTTTTTTTACGTGACACAATGTATACCTAAATTGCAAGCAAAGCTTAAACTGTAAACTGCTTAAACTGCAATTAATGAATATCATAACACAATATGTAACGACAAAGTTAAATGGACCAAACACGTTGTGGTCTGCTCCCAAAATGCTACCGAACGCCGAAAACGTAAGAAGAATAATTACTCGCGTCGCCTAAAAAGAGCGACTACGCAAAATTATGTGTATATGTGGGTTTGGATCGAATGAGATTTATATCTGCGGCCTGTAGTTACAATCGCATACTGATGTACGAACTTAATATTGTTTTTATTAACTTTATTGGAAGAGAAACAAAACAAAACCCGGAAAAATGTTATTCTGCAAAAGCGGCCGAATCAGTACAAGTGATCTTAAAAAGAACTTGAACAAGCTTGTAGAAACATTGGAAACATACCGAACTTAGTAAGTAAAAATAAATTTACAGAAATTACATAATATATGTTCATGCTTAGGCCACCAATCCGCAATGGGCCAGCGTGGTGGACTAAGGCCGTAACCCTTTCTCATTGTGGGAGGAGACCCGTGCTCTGTAGTGGACCGGTAATAAGTTGGTGTGATGATGATGATTCATGCTTATACCCTTTTTTTTTTTTTGTTGACGGGGGGGAAATCTTCTTAAAAGATACCCAATTCTCTGTGGGGAATTTGGGTTAAGTGGGATTTCTACCCACTAAAACCCCCTCGGTTGCCAGCCTCAGTACATAATGCTTATACCCACATAATTATCTAGGTAAAAATACATATCAAAATACATTTCCAGTATCCACCAAGTGAGATAAGGCTTAACTTGTAGGGTTGGGAATAAATAAATCTATATATATAAAAGAGGATGTTTGTATATATGTCATCGATAAACTCAGAAACTATTTGACCGATCATTATGAAAATTGGTATGCTTATGTATTTTTTCACGGAGAAGGTTTATATGCTATGCCCATTGATGTAACTCCCCACCAGGCGGCGCTGTCAAGTATCGACTTCCGCCCCGTTCAACCGATTGTCATAAAAATTGGTATGACCATGTATTTTTCCACGGAGAAAACGAACATGCTATGTCCATTGATGTAACTCCCCACCAGGCGGCGCTGTCAAGTATCGACTTCCGCTCCGTTCAACCGATTGTCATAAAAATTGGTATGACCATGTATTTTTCCACGGAGAAAACGAACATGCTATGTCCATTGATGTAACTCCCCACCAGGCGGCGCTGTCAAGTATCGACTTCCGCCCCGTTCAACCGATTGTCATAAAAATTGGTATGACCATGTATTTTTCTTCGGAGAAAACGAACATGCTATGTCCATTGATGTAACTCCCCACCAGGCGGCGCTGTCAAGTATCGACTTCCGCCCCGTTCAACCGATTGTCATAAAAATTGGTATGACCATGTATTTTTCCACGGAGAATGTAAATATGATGTCCATGTTATTAAATATCACCATCATATAGCGCTTCAATGCATTAAGTTCTATAGCGATCAACTGATTCAAAATTTTATATGCGGCAATGAATGCAATAAAATGTTTTCTCATTAAATTCAATGAGTTATTTTACAACTTATATTAAATAAGAAAATAAAAGAAATAACTAACCTTCTTTTGTAAACAAAAAAATATAATTTACTTAAAAAGCAAATCAGCTAACTTCAAATATATCATTTGTTATTGAAAATTATTATTTATCTTATATTTTTAGAAAGAAGTTTATTTTATGAAAAGTCCCTAATTTTTTTTTTTAATTAAATTTTATCTTTTAAAACATTAATTACATCTAAACGCGAGTGATAATATCATTAATAATTACCATGTCCAAGCTATTGGTTGTACAGGATATTGCAATAGTTGTCTCTGTTTCTTCAACGTAATCTTAGAAAATATTTTTTTTTATTTCAAACGCACTTCATCGATTAAAAAACTAAAAGTTATCATTTTTGCTTTAGTACTCACCGATTACTTGATTGGTAATTGTATATGACCAATTATTTTCACCAAACGCATTATCAGCATAACTGCACAAATTTTCGAAAGTATACCTAACCTACCCTTTTTGCGTAAAATATTTATTGAGCAGCTGATAACTTGTATATTATCAAAATATATAAAAGGCAAAGGTCACTGACTGACTGACTGATTGACTGATCTATCAACACACAGCTCGAACCACTTGACGGATTGGGCTGAAATTTTGCACACAGATAGTTATTACAACGTAGGCGTTCGCTAGGAAAGGATTTTTTAAAATTCCATCAGGGTTAAATATGGGATGAAAGTTTGTAAAAAATTCTTCATTTATCAATTTATTTTTCAAGCTACATCAATTAAACTTTGATTTTAGGTTTTCGATTTATAATGAAGAAATACGTATTTCATAGGGGATCAAAATTTATATGAAAGTTTCTGATTTTCTAAGTAATTTCCGTTCATATTTTTCTATAAGCAGCAAGACCTTTTTTTAACCCTTTGTAGAAACTTTGGTATATGCTTTTAAAAAATATTATTTTTTTCAGTATTAATAGTATTTGTGGCGTTCGCAATTCACTTCTATCACTCTCTGGTGGTGCAGAAATGCGAAACGTCCGTTCAAGACATCAAGCAGTTAGAAAACATGAAACGGGAAAACATTTACCCTTTGTAGTAAATTTAACAAATCAATAATAAAAATTAACGTGAGCGAAGCCGCGGGCAAAAGCTAGTACATAATAAGAAAGTACTTAAACCATATTTAAAACTTATACAAATTGCTTAATTACATAAAAAGAATGTAATGGCTTTTCAAACGGTGTTGAAATGTATGGACAGACTCTGAATAACAGATTTCCCAGGGGAAAGAGATTCACGGTGTTACAGATTTAACAGTGAATGATTCATTATAGCTCTGGGAGTAAGAAAGATAAGTGAATATACTAAAATAATACCGCAGGTTAATGTTAGTTTTTTTAAGTTTTCAAACAATTATTAGTATTATTGGAAAAGTAGTTGAGAAATGAGAAACAAAAAAAAAGAATACATTACATATGCCAGCGAGTGTTTTTTCTCGCTTTCGGCAGATGGCGCGGTCACTGGTACATCGATCGTTAAAAAAAACTGTAGTTTCGCGTTCGCGGATATGTGGCTGATGCAAAAAATAGATAAAAACAATCCTTGATGCGGATTATGTATCATGCTAAAATTTCAGCTCGATCGGTGCAGAACTTTTTGAGTTTTTGAAGCGTACGCAAACCAACATAACATTTTTATAAATAAATATTACATGATACACTAAAAAAAAGAAAGCTATACAGTTATGTATAGATTGGGTCTTATTGCTCAAGCAATCTCTTATAGACATATCTTGCTTGAAAATTATATATACCTATCTACCTAGTTTTTATTAATTAATACACATTATAGACACTTCCTCAATCTATCCAGTGTTTAACATGGTTGACTACAAATTATCTGGGTATTTTCTTCAAATTTATACTCCACATCAAACAGTCTCAGATGTTGAATTTACAATGAACTACTGCTAGGTAAGACTTGCTTGTCTTTAATTATAAATAGCACGGTAAAGATTCTCGAGCTTTTCGTGGAGGATTTAGCTTAATTTTCTTAATATACAATGGAATTCCGCAAAGTTACGCCTTTATAAATCGAATATGTACTCATTAATAAAAAGAAGCCACTTGCGGCTGTTGCGTTATCTGCGGTTCTGAATCTTGCGGTTCCAGTAGCTGTGTTTGATCAACTATAATTCAATTTTCCTGTATATTAACCTCAGTTGAGAAAGGCAAAAAAAAATCCCAGCTCGGTTAGTGGTTAAGAAAGGTGAATGTATCGATAAGCGATATAAAAAGCCTTAAACTATAGAACCCCAAATGAGCTTCGTGTTTCATTTGAGATTTGTATCGGGTTGCTACTGAGCTACCCACATTATGTGGCTTCGTGCGCTCACCAGGGTCGACAGTTACGTTGTTTTACCCGACTGTGAGACGAAAAGAATGGTGGACTTTTTATTAAGAACCATATTTCATTACAAACCATAATTTAAATATATTACAGTTTCGTACTATACGTGATTTTGGCTGGTAGTAAATATTTTTCGTACATCCCTACTAATCCCTACTAATATATACTATATATACTACACACGCAAAAACTGCTAAACCGATCCTCCTCACGAGGGGATGAAAGTGTTTGACGATTTTACACCATAACTCCGACAACTTATAACCGATTTAAATAATTATTTTTGTACTATAGAGGTTATAATATGTGTTTAATTTTGCCCAAACTTTGTGTAGATCTGATGAATGTCGTTAGAGATAGAGGACAGAACTCCTCAGCGGACTCCTCATTTAAGGCTTAATTTTTTTAGAACTACAACTAAATTGAATGCCACATCAAAAAACAAAATCAAACGCGGACAAAGTCGCGGGCAACAGCTAGTAATTTTATAAATGCGAAAATGAATTTGATTGTTTGTCCTTCCTTCACGCCCTAACGAAGCAACCAATTAACTTGATTTTTGGCATAAATTAAGTAGAAAGGACGGAAAGTAACGTAAGCTGCTTCTTATCCCACGAAAATAAACGGTTCCCACGGGATCTGTGAAAACACTACATAAAACTCGGGCGAATAACGTGGGCAACCGCTAATTCTACATAAACCGAATAAAACCGAATTTTTAACATTTTTTATTTTATTTTTGTTTTTCGGTCTAATAACTAATGCTGCCCTTAGGCCCTTTATTAGTTTATAATTATTATTTGGTGTAATATTTTTTTTTATAATTATTTACCTATAGTAAAACACCTAAAGCTTACGTAAGTACGTACCCCTTTATTCAGACCGTGTAAAGTTTGTTTCTCGCCAGATTTTCCATATTATAAGGCAACCCTTGTCAAAGCAACAATGGCTGAGCTATATAGTATGTTTATATTACACAGGGCTGTATCGTACACACGTAAAAAATGTTTTTTTTGTATGTACCTTATTTCTCTTCAGAAAATACCTATCTTTTAATAACTTTATATAATTTAAGTTCTAAACTTCTGTCTACATAAACAACCCTAGCAATATGTTTACTGAGCACACATATTATTTCACAGTTACTAAAAGTCAAAAAGGTTTCGACTTTGAGTGTCTGTGAAAAAATATTTTTCGACTTTATACAAGGCGAAATGAGATGTTATTACCTCTGAAGGAAAAGTTCTAGATTATGAAGACCAACTAGACTAAGTAACAAATATACATTTCAAAACAGGGCACATAATATCTCTTTTACATATGGTATAAGATATTACATAATACATTATAGGACTTTGTTTCTAGAAGTTATTAAGAGTCAATTAGTTTATTTCATAGATAATATCAATTCTCATCTGATCAACAATCCCACGAAGCACTTTAGCGCGATTGTGCGGAATGTAGAGATAACAATATCTCACTGCGTGGGAGCGTTAATTGATCTGTCTCAAATAAAATTAAAAAAAGCAAAAAAAATCCAAATCCCATCGTGTACAGTGTGCACCAAGTGAACGAATAAGCTTTTTCATTCTCTTTGATAAGTCTGCCATATCGGAAACCAAAACGCTCGGCATAAACGATGCTTTAATATTGTGGAGGATCAATAGGTCGGGCTCAAAATAAATGGAACAATGGATGAGACGGTATCAGTGCAACCGCTTAAAATGCTTTCCGTGTTCGGACGCGTCCGGTGACCGTCGGACGAACCATCCGGAAGTAAACCCATACCTACATACAATCACGTTATCTATCCAACCAAATATATTTAGTACTAAGCTGAGTTAAGTTTATCATGGCAATTTATCATGGCAAGGCGTAATATTGTTGATAAGTGAAGTACACTGATTAAGATTTGACCGATTCCCGGCAGGGGGTTCCCGGCAGTTTGGGAATTCATTATTATCGAATATCTCTAGTCTGGTCGGTAGGAGGCTTCGGCCGTGGTTAGTTAACACCCTACCGCATAGACGTGCCGCTAAGGGATTTAGTAACCCGGTACGTTGTCGCGTGGAAACCCATAAGGCTTAAATATACCTGCCATACTTTCTGAGGTAAGCCCGCTACCATTTTAGACTGCACCGTGAGATTACAGTCAAGAGCTAACTTGTAGTATTATGAAAAAATACTTCTAAGTCAGAAGTCAGAGACGAAGTTCGTGACATACAGGGTGCCACCAAAATCAGCCAGGTTTAGGCTCTTTGTCACAATCCCCTAAGAGAAACCTGGCCTTCAAGGATATATTCACTATGCAGTCTATCAAAAGGAGATTGCCTAACAAGGAGGGCAGCAACTATGATGGGTTTCGAACTATAGAACATTGGTGAACTATGATCGCGGTTATTCGGAACATCAATGCAACCGGGACTTTAATCGCTTATGCAATTTCATACTGATTGAGATAGGAGATAATATACCTGGTCAGCTGGGTCAATGATATATAATAATAACGACTGAGAAAATCTTACTACTATACCTAAAGCTACATTATGAGTACACTTAAAGATGTAGACAAACAATAAAAACAATTACCTTATCCAACTAACCAAATATTGAACTTGTATGAAAAATAATGGTCATTTCAAACCATTAATTTCACTTATAAGCAGGATGTGAACGTTTGTCGAGATTGTAGCGATAAGTTTTACGTTTACTTTTGAAACGTTGAAATGAAACGTTCTATAAGACCTTACACTTGAAGGTGCGACATATTTTATTCATGAACAGAGAAGAACCGTGTTGACATCGTAATAAATTTTATTATATCGATCGAATAATGCTCCAGCATTATATCAAATGAACGTTTGAAGGGTAGTCGTATTCAAATAAGGATAACCTTAATACCTATATCTTATAAGACGTTTTTTAAATATATAGACTAAAGTTTGTCGTCATATTTAGAGATTAATTAATCAAACAACCTGGAGGGCAGTCCTGACCTTTGGAATGCGGATGAGAATCGAATGCCCAAGCGAAACCCTTCGAAAATTTACATGCGATTTGAACTACGTAAGCTCGTGAAGACTCATACTGTATCGAAATACATTAATTATGACGAAATTTTTGAATTTAATGTAAGTAGGTACCCGTTAAGAATTAAAAGAAAGTGCATCAAGTTGCCAACAAAAATATAAATTAATGGGTACCAAGGGCGGTTATAAATATCAATTAATTTTTTTTTTATTTTTTTTATTTTTTTAATGGCTTGCGTTTGTACCAATTGGGTACGATTTACTTCGCCAATGTCACGTGGTATGGAGGAGACACGCTTTTGAGAATGATCGGTGAAATATGAGGAAGACCAAATTTTAATCTTGACGCATTTAAATAAGTAGCAGATTTTTTGCTTCTCCTTTATGAGTTAATTTTCAACAGAAAACACCACAGAAAAACAGATAATTAGAATGTTAGTCGGTTGGAGATAGGAAGGTTCTTACATATATATTTACAACTTAATATTATTACACTTAACATATTTACATAGGAATCTACAGACATTAACAGACACTCAACATTAAGAGGACGAGGAACTTTAATTAATGATAATAAAGGAGGTATGCGAAACATACATTTTATCATATTTGCAAGGGAGTGTCTAAAATAAATTGTATTTGATAAAATGTCATTAGATAAAAACGATAAATCTTGGGCCTTACAAAAGCACTTACGCTGTATTATATTTTAATGAGAGGGTACCCCAAAAAGTTATCGTGAGTAAGCAAATTGTTGCCCTAATGCATCTCCCCAAAGATGCCTAAGCCAAGTCCCACATGTTATGCTAAAATATTTTTTGTAGTTACGTATATATATCAATTTGCAAACTATTGTGTGCTGTTCGCCAGTAAAATTATGCAAATAACGAAAAGCGGGAGAAGATATCTAAAAGAAGAAATTTATCAATTAAAGTTTCTACCCACAACTCTACAATACCATTTCGGCTTGAAATAAGTAATTATGAAACTCGAATTGTTTTGTAGTTTATTAATTTTTTAAGACATCTGCCTTACTTCTTAGTATTGCGTTATTATGACTAACGCTCCGTTATTGCGAGCTGATAGGTATTAATTGGTCCAAATTAAAGAACGCAATGAACGTGGGACTGCGGTACTAAATAACTATACATAAAGGAAATGCTTAGTTATGTAAGTAACTTGATGTACGTATCTAGAGATTTTGTGCTTAAAAGCTCTAGATGCCTACTCGTTAAATTTAAATTATAGATAGATTTTATACGTTTAAGGAGGTAAGGACAATTTGGCTGATACTTCACTAGTTTTGTACAGATTTATTTATTAGTATTGCTTTTATGGAGTGTAGGGTAAATGATTAAGCGGCATTTGAAAAAAAAAGGCAGGCTGTCGTGAGTTACGTTACCACCCTGCTTTGAACGAACGATTTCGACCACGTAAATCCGCAGAGTAGCCAACGTTCAACACGCTGTTGGCTTTTAGGGAATCTTATCCGCCCCTTTAACAAACTCAAGGAGTAAGTACTTATTTATAATTTGCAATTGGGCGGTCGACAATTAAAATGTAGTTCGTTTATTACGTATTACATATAAAGGGTATAACGATTGGTAGAGGAATACTAGCGATACAGTTGATGGGCATGAATCTTTTTACTGCGGCGCGAGATACAGCCAGACAGAAATGGTGTATAAATGCAAACAACTTTTCTGAACACTCCCGTTATACAGTCGATGGAATATACAAATAGAGCAAGCATCTCTTCGGTCTTCAAGGGACTCCAGGGTCAATGTGGGATCGTCCACAAGTCGCACAGGCCGCTTCTGTATCTCGTCAAGTGGAAGGAGTTGGTACTGAGATGCCCCGACTGAGATTGACTACTTTAGCTATCCCTTTTAAGTGAGTGCGGATCTGGAATTCATACGAGATGTTGCTACCATGGAAACCAATGCCAACAACCAACCAATGTAAAGTATGTTTGGAATATTTGTAACGTTTTAAGTTCTAACACTGAAAGTATGCACGTATGCCACTTACCGGTCGATGCCGGTTTCTCCTATTTGGGGTACCCCGCTCCTGGCTCCATAGGTCTCATCGGCGGTTTCAAGTATAGATGCTGGCAGCGATAGTCGAAGATAGTGGATAATAAGAAAGTTTTAAAGTCCCGAATTAACAAGGACGTGCGCGCCGCGCCGCGTTGTGCGTTAGCGAGAATCGTCCGAAAGCGAATGACATTTGAAAGTTGATAGGTAGGTGGCCCTAGCGAACGTTTGGAATCGTGACATTTACATTCCTTTTCAGTGTTAGATAATAAGATAGAAAATAATAAATCAATATAAATAAAATAAAAATAAAGTATTTATGTCTTCTTCGACAGGCTTGAATCAAAGAAAACACGCTTAACGACTTAGAACTCTGCGGTAAATTATGAGATAAAAATTTACTATTTCGATGTGTAACAAAAGCTTACACAATGTAATATTTCATTTAGAGATTTGGATTCACTTTTAAGTAAGTTAATATGAGGTAATTACACACTAGTTACATGTTTTTATAGTCTATATTCTTGTTGAAATACACTTTTACTAACGAAGAACAAGGCAATGTCTAAATATGTAGTGCCTAGTCCTAGAAGATTCCTAGACGTACATCGACCGTTCACTAATAGTTATCACCTAAGAATTGGTGAAACTTTTTTTTCTATAGACATCGCCTTAATAAAGCCGTTCAATCTAGGCCTAGGTTTAGTGAAAACGGGCATTATCAATATCATCAGTATCTTGACCTTAATACTCTGCCACTGTTTGGCACAACCTCCTCCTTCTCCTCCTATACAAAGAAAAGAGAGATGTAGATTAACTTAAAAAAAATATCTAATAAGTTTCAACCGACTCGGCATCGAACTCACAACCTCTTGCTGTGTATACTAGCGATTATACCGACGAGACGGTTAATTCGAGAACTAAGAAATAAATCGACTTTCCGTATCAACATGTGAAATAATAAAGAGTCAGGACGTAAACATACATTTTGCTTTTTTCAGTATGAGATTTAAGTCTACGTCCTAACAATAATCGCAAATTCTAGACGAAGTTGTTGATGAACACATAACTAGGGTGTGAATGTTCGTTGCACAATCCAATCTTCCAAGCACACATGGTGACTTCATAAATCTCGCGTCAAATCGGTAGAGGCGGCCCGCGTGTCATAAATACAACGGGTATGTGTGTCAAAACATGGGGATTTGGGTTCTGTCTCCCGCGTCAGAGACGGGCGCGGCGACGCCAAGCGAGATAATGAAAAAAGAGATTTATGATCAAATGTAATCAAATTTTATTACTGGCCGTGGCATCCCCCGTGCCATTAAACGTATTAGTTCATAGATATTTTATCGTTTAACAATATTTTTTTGACCATTGTGTCTAGTGAAAGGAATAAAAAATGACCCGTTTATTTCGTGCCAACACATTAAAACACGATGTAACATTTGTCTAAATCTCTATTTTACTAAACTTAAATATTAAGCTGATGTAAAAGCGAAATGTAGCCAAGTTTCTTTTGCCAAAGGGGCCGTGATCGTAAGTCACATTTCCATAAAGTTTTCAGCACGAAATGTGGTGTAACATGGCCGACTGGAATACAACCGATTCTAACGCACTTTGGAATAACAAAGCGACCCCTTCCCGTCCCACTAGCCTTAGTCCTTCGCCTGTTTGACCCAATTACACGCAACATATTACATTTTAAAGCTCTTGCATATATCTTGACTTCAAACCGCCTACTAAGGACGTAAAGTGGGAACTAAATTAAGAAGTTAAATATATTATTTTAAGGTTTTATAATATTCGGTAAAAAAGTATTTTTGCTTACAGTATGTATAAGCTTTTAATAAAAGTTCTTTGGTTGCACTATTTGTTTCTGGCTGGCAGTAGGTTACCAGCTCGTTTTATTGGAGACGACAAAGTCGGTTGAAACGTTTTTAATCAGGGAATTCTGACTTCAAGGATGCACTTCGCTCTGGCATGGCACCCTGTTATGGATAATATGGTCACCATTTCTGAAAAAGTGGAGCAAGAACGGCATGTCATTATCATTACATAGCTGAAGAACTGTAAGTTGACTACAATACACTTTTGACCCATTTGAAAAAAGCTGGGTACTAAAATATTTGAGTGCCACAAGAGCTCACTGAATGAGAAATCGAATGAGAAATTGAATGAGTTGAGACGTTGGGTAATAATTGCCAGGAACATCTTAATAAGCTGTTAGTTTGGAGACCTTTAAGTTACAAGTCCAATTAATAAAAAAAAGAGATCAGCCAGACCCTGACAGTGCATTTATCTTTAGCCAAACATAAATTATTATGGTTTCGAAACTGGCGCAAGGTGATTGCTTTGACCTTTTATGTTAACATTTTAATCATGGTGAAATGAACTTTTGACACGTTTGATATTTATTTTCAGTATTAATTGCCATTAGCTATCCTAAGTACTTATGAGTCTATCTAGTTGAGTTTTTATAAGTAGGTATCTTTCGAGAGAAGAAGAGTGAAGAAGCATTCTCTAGGCAAGCGCGCTCTAACATTATTTTGGCTTTCCATCAGGCATGATAGTCGTCAAGCTCAAGGCAATATAGCTCATATAATAAAATCGCTTACAATAGCTTCGAGAATCTTAATCTGTTTATACTAAGTAGGTACCTACTGGTGAAATTACCGGAAAAATGTTAAGTCGAAGTATGCTCTTAAGCTTTGTTGCCTTTTAATTACTGAATAGTGAATGGTCCTCTCAAAATATTTTACCAAAAACAATCTCGAAATGACCCTCCGCTTCAAGAGTACTTTCGACAATAGGGCCTAGGGTGCCCGCAAAAAGGGCTTCCGAGTTGAGTAAAGTGCAATGGCTTGAATTAGTTATTCAGTTTATTATAGCCCCCCAATAGCTACTCTATCATTATCGTTCTACTGAGCGCACGTGCCGTCTTCTGCAGGGCCCTTGGGCCTTCAAGGTCGATAATTATAATCTACGCAGTCTTTGTCCTCTAGTACTCGACTTTTTGTGTTTGACTTTTAAATGGCTAGTGTTCGGTATTGATTTGGTATTTGGGGTGACATCACATTCGTTATCATGGATTAGCATTTTAACTAATTTTAATGGTTCTTTTTATATTGTATGAAGATATTTTTATTTATTATATTTAAACAACGGCATTATAAAGAAAACACACAGGAACACTTACTAGATAGATAGTTCGGTACGTATCAATTTTTCTTTGCACATCGATTTTGAAGAACTTTTCTTTTTAAGTACAATAGGTAGAAACCTGGCGAAAAGCTTATGTGATAACCAGTAGATAGATAATATCGAAATGTGGGTGTAAAGAAGCATGTGAGGAAGAAGACAGAATTATAGCGGCCAGGCAAAAATCGAAAAATCCTTCACACAATCATTAAAAGGCGGAAGTAAAAGTAGGTATATTGGGGATGTTATGAGAAAAAATAAATATGACCTGCTTCAATTATACCTATATAACCGACAACAAACCACCTGGCCGAAGAAGAATGTCTTGGCTGAAAAATTTACGCCAATGGCGTTCAGCTGCGTCCAAAGTACAGATAGTCTTAATAGTTGCCAACCTCCGATAGGACAGGACACTGCACTATAGAACCTTGACTCACGATGTGAATAACAGTGACCAAAACTACTCAGCTAAATGTGAATTGATGCGATGTCACCCTTAGTTGACGTTTAAGCAAATTAGCGTCACGTTCGTTACGTGCCTATTAAAGTTTCTCGATATAGCGTAGATAGATCCACAACGTCACCCACCATTTGTTATCTAATCAGTTTCAATAAATTGTATTCGTGGTTAAGAGGAAATTTGACAATTGGATAAAATAAACTAAACAGGCTAATGACGTCTTAATTGGAAGTTACGTACCCAGTTAGTAATGACCTAAGAGTTTACAATGTTAAAAAAACTAAGCAAGCCATTAATCAGTTATAACTGCCTTGTAAACACGCAAGCACTTCTATGATTTTATTGAAGTAATTTAATAGAATCACAAGTTTACTGTAACAATTTCATCCCTACCAAAATTTAACGATTCTCATGTTCCAAAAGCACTCAGCGAAACCGTTCGTTAAAAGTTTTAGCTCCGAACTTGTTAAAAATACTTTTCGACAACTAAAAACCAATGTACTAACATGGGTTTTTAGTTGTCCAAAAGTATTTTATTAATGTATCAGACAAGTCAACTTTGGATTAATGTTAACCCAGAGTATACAAAATTATTTGCGTGGTGCGTGAATAAACAGATAGAAAAACAGACAAAATTTAACTTAAATTACAACTTCCACCGATTAAACTTTTAAAAATATTTTTTTTTCTCTACAGGAATAGTCGACTTCGTTTTAATTTGAGTACCTATAGATACAAACAAATGAACACTGACCAGTTTTTTTTGCATGTCTGAAGCTATCAGACCGATTGAAAAAATATTTGCGTAAGAATACCCATTTAATGAGAAAGGTAGAGACTATGTATGATTACACTGCAACTCGTAGTTGCACCGGGTGAAATTGCGAGGCACATCTAATTTATGTAAATTATTGACCATTATGGAAATTACAAATTCATTAATACCATAAAGAATATTCTTTTCATAAATTAAATTCATTCTAGATATATAGGAACAGATAATCGATTAATCATCTGTTTCGAATCGTTATTGACGCTTTGATGTCGTCTATGGCTTTACGGCGCCAGGCAGAAACCGGATTATCCAAATTCGGAGAAATACTGATTAGCGTTGAGCGATAATCAAATGCGATCTGTTCCCATAAAACAGGTTTACTTTGTATTAACTCTAGTCTAGTGCAGGGTTGGCGAACCAGTGTAATGAATGGCACGAGGATAAAGCAAATAGGGCACGGCACTCCTTAGGGATGTTCCAATATTACTGATTCTGTTCAACTATTTTATACTACATCAAAAAACGCCTTTTACTATTACTTATTACTAGCCGCGTAATTTTTATCGATATGAAATTCAAATGGAATTCATTTCGTAATACCCTTTCGAACAAAAAAAAATAATTGGATGGACCTATACCTATACCCGAACATACATAAAAACACATCCCAATTGAAAACCTCCTCCTTTTTGAAGGAAGTTTAAAATAAGTTGGTATGTAAAGAAATATAAGTAATTTGCGCCTTACAACCGTATAACTTGTTTGAGGTAGGTACGATAAAGCTTTTGCGGATAACTTTATACGTCTACGATACTCATGACCGTCCTTCACTGAACATTTACGATTTAAGGTATAAAACTCATTAGTTTGCGAGGCTGTTTTATCGCACTGTCATTGTTTCTATTATGTTGCTATGAATTCTTTGGATGCTTAGTTAAATTACCTACAACAATAGACTTACTACCATCGCTTAAAACGGTAACATTAGTATTATCCATTATCTTGAAATGCCAGTTTATTTAACACCCCTTGTCATCCTAAAAATCCCTACCCTACTATACTAATAATATAAATGTCAATGTAAGTTTGTTTGTTACGCTTTCACGCAAAAACTACTTAACCGATCCTCATGAAACTTTGTAAACATATTTTTGGAAGTGTTAGAAGTAATATAGGATACTTTTTATCCCGACATTAAGCTCGGTTCTTTTGGGAGAGGGGATGAAAGTGTTTGACGATTTTAAACCATAACTCCGACAAATTATAACCGATTTAAATAATTATTTTTTTACTATAGAGGTTATAATATTTGTTTAATTTTGCCCAAACTTTGTGAAGATCTGATGAATGTGGTTGGAGATAGAGGACGGAACTCCTCAGCGAATAGCAGTAAACCCCTTATTTAAGGCTTAGCGATACTGAATTCTTTAAGTTTTTTTAGAACTACATCTAAATTGAATGCCACATCAAAAACAAAATCAAAGGCAGACAAAGTCGTGGGCAACAGCTAGTAATTTAATAAATGTGAAAATGAATTTGATTGTTTGTCCTTCCTTCACGACCTAACGAAGAAACCAATTAACTTGAGTTTTGGCAAACAAAAATAAAGGAAATTTACCTATTATTCAATTAGCTTAAACCTAAATAAGAAATGTTTTCTTATTTAGGTTTAAGCTAAGTAAGAAATGTAAATTATTGGGGAAAGTAGCAGCTCTGGTGTAAAGTAGGCATGAAGTTTATAACTTGGGCAATATGTAACACGATTCAGATTGTTTTCAGCTCTAGGGGAAAATTAAGGAAGATTCATTTGCACCTGGGAAATCTTGTTCACGAAGAATACTCAGTGGTTTATCCACCCGCGCGTCGGATATATTGCCGGGTATTATGACCCTATCTATTCTGGCTTGTAAGAATATTAGACTTAATACAGCATGCATAATATGGCGAAGACGTCGACGACAACGCGCCGTATATTAAAGTGTTATTTTATACGTAAAATTTTATATTAAAACGATTTTTCTTCCCAACTCTTGATTTGTGTTCTTAGCTTTGATTATGATCATCATCTTTACCAACGCGTTACGATCCCACTACAGGACACGCGTCTCCTATCAGAATGAGAAGGGCGGAGGCAGTAGTCTACCAAGCTGGTAAACGTCGGATTGGTAGACGTTTTTTAACCTATAGTATATTTTCGCAGCAAAAGTTTATAGCAAACACCAGTAACACAAATGTAATTAATTAATAAGAAAGTCTGTCTGTTTGTTTGTTTTTATCAATGCTCGGCATTACCACTGCACCGACCTTGACGGCATTTAGCACAGAGATAGCTTGCATCATGAAGACATACATAGGAAGGATTCTATGTGTGCCTTTAAGATCTTGGTTGGTTGGTTTCCATAACATAACCAACGGAACATTCGCGAAAGAAGTCGGAAAAAACAGGTAGTAATAATAGACGAAATAATCGGATATGTACTGACCTTTAGGTGTTTCTGGATTAGGTAAAGATACATATAGGTATAAACAAAGCTTAAAAAACGTTGTAAATGTGGGTATGAAATCTCTAAACTGTAGCGTCATATCAAGTCTAATCCGACATAAACTACAAAACACTACAAACTAAATATAAGTTGATATCTAATTAGTCAAAAATTCTCCGTCAAATAATGTGGGTTAGGTTCATAAATTATACACATTTACCGATACTCTAAAGCAGAGCAATAAATAAATGGGTTATCTCAAAAGATAACAGAACCCAAACGTCATTCCACTGAATGAAAGAGAGCAAGAACGAAGCTGTAAACGTCACTGCCATTTGCGACGAAGATCTGTTACTGTTAAGCTTAGGGTTCATAAGGCAACATAAGGCAAAATATTCCTACTTAAGAGTAGGTATTTATTATTTGGCCTATTTCATTCTTTACTCTAGGTTTTACACCATATCTACAGTAGTCCGCACGACGTCACCTACAAATTAGTTGAGTGTCGATTACCCACAGTAGCAGTCTGAAAATGAAGTATATTTATCTTTGCTGTCCTACTGGGGAGCAACATCCAGTGCAGTTCGTTAAATGGTGCCAGTTTGTGTGATGAACATGAATATTATTCAGTGTCTGGGTGTTTATTTGTATATTATAAGTATTTATGTATATTATTTATAAAAATATTCATGTGCGATGTGTGTATTGTCGTAGTAGTATATTTGTTAATTTATTTAATTATTTATCCATATGACGCAGAGGGGAAATCATGTATCAAAACTTTAGACTAATAACGATTAAAATATATTTAACATCGCTTTTGTTTTGGACAAATTTGCTAGATATTTATTACAAAATAACATTTAAATTGAAATGATTGATTTTCGCATTATGCTCATCACTTGTGTCCATCACCTTAATACTTCCAAGGTCATCGGTGAGACTTACACGTCTTTAATATCCACAACAGTAAGAGACTATTGGCTTTATTATTTACAGAAAGAGGGTGGTGACTCACAGAAATAGGTAATCCCGTAATTTAAGGTTCCCATTTCCACCACGAAGTTTAAAATCTTAAAGAAGTGCAAATTATATACCTTCTCACTCTTGTCTACACCCACCTTAGAATGCGCTGGCGCAATACGACGAGTGTAAACACACACCACGGCACAGATGAAAGGCAACCGCGGCGCCCGAGTACTTATCGCTCGCTTGCAACCATTCCTTAAACTGCTGTCAGCACCCCAAAATAGACTTCACGACTAAAATAACAAAAAATCATTACAAGGTCATAAACCGATAACGGGCTTTGAGATATATACCTAATTATTTAAAAAAAAACAACATCTAGGTTTCTCCATAGACCCTTGACGCGTTTGGAATTATCATAGCTAGCTAGGTAATTCATTTTCTTATAACTAAGAAGAATAATATCAATATAAACATTTATGTGGGTAGGGCGCAATTCTTAAATTTCAAAGACTCCCTTTCCTCGAGTCTCAAAAAAATCATATATCAGTATATATATATAAGGTTATAGTCTTTATAGATATGCAAAGGAAATCAATACCGGAATTCCAAAAATACACAAAGTGCATTTTGTCTTCATGTCAAAAAAACTAAGAGCAGAGGCCAGGTGCGTACAGCATCCGCTTTTAGTAAAAAAAAGTGGCAGTTGCAAGCCGGGACCAATCTCGTCTCAATAAAATTTGAGAGCTTTGTGATATGTTAGAAGAAATAAATAGCCAACTACCTAAAGAGTTTGACAAACGTAAAACGGTATTCAAAAACTTTACTATGAAAAACGTTACTATGAAATCTCAAGAGTGCATCTGAACGCAGTGTATGCTTTATCAATCAAATTCCTGAAGAGAGGACATCACCGCCGCGTCAAACCTGAGCATTGTGATTGGTGGTACGCAAGACGTAAACTTGAACGCCGGTAAAGCGGCATTTTGGACACCGCTATTTTGACTTGCCTAAGACTATTTATAGTGCCATATTTGAACAATAAGTTTTTGACAACGGGTGATGGTCACTTTCCAAAGATCCTTTAGGAAATAGATTTTAGGCAATGTCTCATAAAAACATTTGTACGCGATTTCATTAAGCTTACTACTGAACGGTTTATTGGGATCTCAAAGCGATGCTCAATATCTTCTTCTGGCTTTTGTGGTTATGAGCTGTTATTACCTATGCTCAACTACAAGTCAAAAATCTTGGTTGGCCAGATTAAAATAAAAATACTTATAGGTTGTTTCTGTCAAGTTATTCTCAATGAACCAGCTTGGCGTTAGGAAATTAGCACTGTTTCCAAGCTTCTGAGACCACAAATCCTTATCTAAACTAATATTATAAAAGCGAAAGTGTGTTTGTGTGTCCTTCCTTCGCGCCATAAGCAACCAATCGATTTGATTTATTTTGATTTGACCAAGACTAGCATTAGTAACAAATGCTAGTCTTGGTCCAGGAAAAACATCAAATTCCCAAGGGAACATTTGTATATTTGCCCGAAAAGTCCTTCATTCACATTTCTCACCTATAAACAACTTATCGACTTGATTTATAGCATAGAGATACCTAGTTGAAAGGTCGGAGAGGAAGTTAGGCTACTTTAAGTCCTGAAATCATTATTTTTTTTATTTCAATTATGTATATGATTACGTGCACAGACTTATTAACGCGGTTAATACTGTGGGGCGCACCTAAAGTCATATTATATTTGGCATCGCCTGTCCAAGTTTCTCTTATATTTTTTCGCTTTTATTATAGCTACATTTAGATAAAGTTCACATAAATATATTAAAAGTATTTGCTCTTACGTTAGAGTTTCGGTATTGAAAGCGATGACATAACATAAAAGTGATTGATGATGGTCGTAACCAAGAGGGAAAAATTTCCCTAACTTTTTCTTAGAAAAACTTTGTGACTTATCAAACTGTTCGAAACAGGGTCTCATCGTTGGATAGCTGTAGAAGAAAAGTTTTATCGAAGGCCAATATAAAGAAATACTATTAAAAAGAGTTCAGCACCGTACCGGAAAGATTATTTTCTACATAAAAATCGATTGCAATTACATAGTAAGTTATTGAGCACTACCGAATGTTTGAAATGTCTCTTGAATTGGAAGGTTATATTTATTAGGTCCAAACCAACCTAATACTTTATTGAAAATGATTAACTAAATGAGGGTTCGGGAAGATACAACCATGAACTCGCCTCTCTTTTAAACGAATAATAGCAGTGCGCACAAATCCCAGGCATGGTTAGTTTTTTTTTCAAAGCAACCCGTCGGCCTTATGGCCTTACATAATTTTTTGTTTTACCTGCATTCAACACCTGTCGCCGAATTTGTTATATTAGAACATTGAATTTTTAGTTGGTACCGAGTTTTAATACTTTTATAGCACATATTCTGTAGTACCTAATGCTTACCTGCTTCTATACCTATTATGTAACAATTTACTGTCGAAGCTTCATACTTATCTATACTATAACGTTATTATATTTCCTATACTATAACTACTGCCTCGTCGGTCGACTGGTCCTGACTACGCATCACAGGTCCCAGGGGTAGTAGGTTCAAAACATAAGAACCAATAATAGTGATTCGGTTTTTATCTAGAAGTTTTGTAGTACTTACCACCCCAGAGTTAGGCAATTTGCGGTGTCCACCTAGGAAATAATCCACCTGATATTTTCACTAAAATGTGATAATTAAAGCCCGCTAAGCCGCATCACGGCTATTTATAGTATTGAGCAGCACGGTCAATACTCTTATTCTTTGTCTCCTACAAAAGGAGTACTGTACCCTGCAGTGGAGCATTGATATAATGAAGAGTGTCTCTAAGAATTAAACAAGCGCGCTTGCGCATCCCAAAGGTCTATAGGATGTTTTCTTTACATATTTATAGGTAAAAAAATAGAAATAATAAAAAACTTCAACTCTCCAACTCGCTCGAGGTACAGCCCGCTTACAACCACTTATGGGACAGTCGGACTGACTGACGAACAATGTGGGCTTATTAATAGGGTTCCTGCTGTTGGCCTATTCGGATATAGAACTCCCAAAAGCTACGAATAAATATTAAAACGATAGATAATATACTTAAATCCCAAAAGTATGTAATTACATTTCTAACTTAATTCTAAATTCTAATAATCTTTCCTTCATCTTATATCCTATTTCTATGACTCTTGACCTGCACCTTTCCAGCTGACCTACGTATCATTCCAATAATGGAATAGAATTTTCAAACCAAAGAAAGGAAACTATGTTCAATGAACAGAATACGTAACTGAGTATAATAAAAAAATCTTCGAGAATAACAATACGAATCTCCTAAGGAAATAAATGACATATAGTTTAAGACTTCGTAATATTTGGACGCCGTATATTAGAACACGCGTAAGACCGCTCTTTCATTTCCCGGGGACCAACTCCAATTTAATCCCTTCAAAATAAGCTTCCCAAGGAATTTAATCTTTCTTAATTAATTTTGCCTTATTTAAGAATTCAAATAAAACGTAAGGTTAAGGCATTAGTATGATATAATTTAAATATAAGTTTTAATTCAGCTCAACATTATTAACAATACTTGTGATATTTTATAGCCGATTCTTCACTTGCCAAATCCCTATCGCCTAGTTAATTTGACATTTTGACAGTTGTTGCATATGTAATCTGTTCAAATCATTCCTCAGACAGTATGGAGGGTAGAGGTATGGAGAGTCATCTTATATGGGAGAAAAGTTCAAAAAGTGTCCAGTTGTTGCGCTAAATAACAGTTCAAAAATCCTCCACAATGGCGCTGGTGGATGCACAGGGTATGGTATGAATGTAGCGATCGTAGATGAATTGAAGTATGCCGAGTTAAAAAATTTAATGTCATTATCGACTAAAGTAGTTAATTATTGAGAATTTCAACAACTTACGTTGTACAAAATATTGTGGTAAATATAAACTTACTTCCTTGTATCTCCATACTTCCTTGTTTATTTTTCAAGCCTACTCTAACAATATTTATATTTGGCGCTTCTTTTAAGAGTTACCCTGATGCAAATGTGGCGCCATCCTAATTTAATACATTTTGACGACACTTTTTCATATACATAGATGACTCTCCTTACCTCTACCCTCCATATCAGACAGGTTGAATAAATATCAAACAATAGCCTATAACAGTCTACTGCTAAAGACCACTCCCAACGGGTTTGCTCATACATATCCACGTATATGCACGCTGTGGATACGGTTTGGTGATCGCAGAAGATGGTAGTAGTAGCACGAAGGACGCTGTTCTCCCTCATATTCCCTTACTCGCCTCGTACGAAACCCGCGGGAAGAGCGTTGCAATGCGTGTGCGTGGCGCGTGAATGGCAATTGTATTCAGACAATTGTAATGTAAATGTACATTATGAATATAATATTTTATAGTAATTTTTTAACATGCCGATTATTTGATGCTTAGTTTTAACTAGACATAATGATAGATGCTATCTGTCAAAATTATTCCTCAGGCAGACTATCAAATGGTTAAAAATATCCCCTAGGCCTTAATGTATAATTTTTTATTACAAGTTTCATGATATCTTTTACACAACAAAAAAATATCAAAGCTAACCTTTTCTTCATTACATTTGCCGTAATAAGATTTTTTTCTTTTTTCGTATTTTGTCAATATATTTAACCCAAAATTTTGCATGACGCATACGGTTTATATAAAATGTTAGGTAACCTGCATATTTCTTTTTTTATCAAGAAATTCTCGGTACTTGTCCAACACCGTGCCTCGTAGAGGACATTAAGCAGTCATTCTCGGTTATTATCACTAATATGTAATAATAAACTTTAAAACCCTCGAACCTGCATTAGAACCGCGTGGTGGGTTAAACTCTAAATTCAACTATTCTCTGATAGGTCTGAGTACAGGATTCTGGTTTTGGGGGACTGACAAAGATGGTACAATTTCTCCTTAGATACACTCACACGTAGAAAACTAAAGAAACAAACGACATGCCATTTATCACAATCGGCCCAATAGGGGCGACTCTATATTGGTAGAGTAACATCTATAAGTACCTACATATGAACATAGTTACAAACGTTTAAATTTAATACATTAAGCATCAGTACTTAGTCTGGTCAAAAGTTTAAGAAACAGTAGAAGCAAGAAATCACTCATAACGAAAACATAAACCCGTGAGTACCTACTTTTTGCAGCGTGAAAGCTTTTCAATGCCGTCTTATCATTTAAATCTCACGCACGATATTTTTGCGCTCTAACTAACACATAGCTTAAAAAAAACAATCTAAGACTGAAGCTATTTAAAAAATAAAATAAGCATAATTTTAGGTGTTATCTCTTACCTGTCAACAGTAGCAAAATAAGACGCCTCATCTTGGAATCCTATTTACGTGTGTTGCACGAGCTTTATGGGAATTTATGAATTAGGCATAGCCATCGTCTCATCAGATAAACCTGGTCAAGCTAATGTTTACGCGACTCAGCTGACGTCCTCGTCCTTACGTTCGCTAATCAACCACACACTTGCACACTGCGGGTCCCGCACGCTGCAGTGTCAACGGCACAAGCCTACGAGAAAAACTAGACACCCGGCGAAAGCTGTCCTTCTGGAAGAGCGTCAGAATCGCGTACCGTCCTAACAGGATAATTTATTCATTCATGATTCAAGATAATCCGAAAGCTGGTTGACAGATCTCCACTGTGATGAAAACATTGCACATGGCTCGAGCGGTTAGGGAAGCTCTGTCGCGCGCGATCGTAGCGCACGGCGGCTGACTCGCGAGTTGCGTGAGTGGGCCGGCTGCGGGATGCGGGGAGGGCGGGCGGGGGCCGGCGGCACGCCTGCGCGCATCGCCCGCACCGCACCACCAGTATTGACCGACGACGCCTCCTTTCCACATCGAACATCCTTAACTAGGTACTACGAATTCTCCTTTGAAGATTCCCCTAATTCCTCCCTCCGATCTAAAGACGCCACGTGTAGAATTTACAGCAGTCTGAACATTTTCTTCGTTTTTTTTTCAGTAAATGAGTCAATTAATTCATTAAAGTTACGTACTCTGGAAAAAAGAACGCAAACTTATGGATTATAATGAAGCTGAAGGTGCCTTGGTTTTTTCCCATTAATATTCATATGAAAATTAATAGAATTGTATTAATTGAACGAATTCTTTCCTCAACGAACATTTGCTCATTTGAGAATTTTCTTAATTCCTTAATGAGAAATTTCCGATCGAAATTCTCCGCCTGTAGAATTTACAGAAGTCTTTTCGTAGTTTTATCTTAATGTATTAAATCTAAACTAAAAAATCAGGATAAAATATTGTAAAAAAATCCACATTCTGAAAAATTTTAATGTAAATTTTTCTTTGAATTAAGTACGACGAATTATCCATAAGTAATTCTTCTCTTCAATATAACACCACCACAAACAAGCATTTATTTTCTTAAAATAATTTAATTATACAAATTCAAATTTATTAATTCATACCACTGTGTTATTTTACTCTGATTAATATTCATAAGAAATGTATGTTAATTTTCATTTGAATATCATATTTAACCAGTTAAATTAATACGTTTTCAACAACATAAGTACCTACCTAAACTAACATAATTTGTATAAAATATATTTTTTTGGAAAATTCATTTTACATTTCGTAGCCAACCGTTATGCGTCCAAATGCAAATTTTATTCAAATAAGGTACTAATAATAATTGTGGTTGGTTGACCCTATTACGCGTCTAAATTCTGTGGTTACATAAAGCCTCATTATCCAACAAAAATATTTGATATACGCTTTACTCTACTTGGACTAGTGCCTATGTATGAAGAGCGACGACGTCGGTTCAGTATTTCATGCCAACTTCAGAGGGAGCAATGAAGGAAGGGCATGCCTGGCAGTTTATTAAGGTCAAAAGTGCTGCTAAATCAGGTTAAAAAGAACTTATCAGTTTTAATAATCTTTGTAGTTCCTCACGAAAAAGATAAATGCTAATTTGGACCATACTTCTGTTTTACTGGGCTTTTTCACTTCTTTACTTCAATTTACAGGATTCAGTATAACTTTCTCGATAGACAAAAATCAAACAAATTACGTCCAACGTGTTAGGTCTTTCGACTTTTGGAATAAAATATAAAATACTATAGATGTCGACATTATTGATTTAGTTTTTTTTTATTATGTAATACTAATTCATTCATACTGATATTTCCACACATAACACACTTAATTACTTAATAAAAATATTTTAAATTTGAATTTTCACTAAAAATTGCATAAAACATTAAAAATCGAATCGAATCAAATCATCATGACGCGATCTTAAGGATTTTTTTTGCCTAGTCGGACTCGGGCGCATTATTATTTTTAATTTGGAACGAAGTTCCTAAACTGCTCAACATTTACATCTAATGAAAAAGCGCTATTTCGATTATTGATTAAATTTACATTCATTGTTTATGTCATTGTGTCGTAAGGAATGATTGTGAAAATACAGAATGACAGAAGTGTTATGCAGGTAGGTACCTGCAACAGATAGCATATTTGCTTTTACGTTAATGCAGTCTAAGTACCTAATAAATCATATAATAAAATTAAATTATTTATTAGGTCGATATATCTTTTATATTTACTTTTATAATTATTAGTTTTCATTTCGTTAAATAATAGGTAAGTCATCAATTTTTATACTCATGATAGTAAGTTATAGAATTAATATAGGTGAAACTAAATAAATAGAGATAATTTGGTTTTTTTACTTTAAGACTATTAAAGTTAATAATTTACATTAAAATACCTAGGAAAATCATTGTTATTCTATTTTAATCACTTTTTGGACAAGGCAGTAAGCGCGAACCAAGTTGCCGATTTTCTAGGAATTCGCTGGCGGCACTTTATGGTAGCTATTGTATGGTACACGTACACACAAGCGAACGGACGTCTCCGATGGTCAACTTCTGGTTTTTTTTTTAGTGTGCGGCTTTAAACCCATTTTTAATTCTCGAATAGGTTTCTACGTCTTAGCATTAGGGTGTTTGCCAAGAAATGGAACAAAATTAAAAAAATCCTTCATCTAAACGAGTTTTCTAAAAATAAATAAATTAGGCAGTGCTTTTGTACAAGTTCAAAGTGCACTCCACTGCTACTGAGTCTAACGGCAGGACTTACGCCTTAAGCCTCCCGTCAGACAAGACCTGGGTCAATTTTGAATTGAAACTTTTACCATAATATATATATTACATATATGTATATTTATATGTAATATATTCATATATTCATATATATTTATATATATATATATATTGTAGTTATATTTATATATATATATTTTATTTATATATTTGTATAATTTTAAATCTTATTTATTGCACCACCTTACCTCTTTTCTATGTTTTTTCCTTTTACGCCATTGGTTGCCTGGAAGAAATCGCTATGTAGCGATAAGGCCACCAAATTGTAGTCTCTTGATATGTATTTATATCTCTGTAACTAGGTACTTTTTTCTTTGGTGTAAAATAAAAGTGTATTCATTCATTCATTCATATATATTCAAAAAGTATTTCCCTTTCTACTTCGTCTTGCTCTTACCACGTTATCTGGGATCGGAACAACATATTGTCTTCTTCAAGCTTTTTTATCTGGTTGGACACTTCCGCCGTTGTTAATTACCGTCCTACCGACAAAGAAGTGCTAAGTAACAAAACTGCCATACCCCTTACAAGTTAAAGGTTATCCTGCTACCATCTTAGACTGCAACCTCACTTATCATCAAGTGAGATTGCACTTGTAAGGGAATTGAAAAAAAACTTGAAACAGACAGTTTTGGTTTTGATTCTTTATTTACGACTGCCGTCTGACGTTAACCCACTTTGGTAATATTTTTATTGGTGGAATAAACGATTTCGATTCAAGGGTGTAAAATTGTACCTATAACCCTTACAATTTTAATTAAGTCAGTCAGTTTCCTTGAGCATCCCTCGGGCAAAGTATTTCTTCTGTATTCAGAACTTAAACTAAAGCTGCGATGTTCCCTAACGCGCTCTGGTCTTAGAAGATGTCCACATTCAAAAAAAAGGTCTTCAATAAGTAGGTATAGCTCGGGAAAAAGATTTTTTTAAGAACACTGCAATAAGTTTTATCTCTAAAGCTGCATTAAGAAAGTTGTAATTTGCCCAGGCAACGTAATTTAAATAATTTTCCTGATGAGACGTTTAGAGTAGGTACTCGAGCTTAAATCTTATTTTTACACATTCACCAGCAAACCTGTAACTCAAGCGACTTTAACGTCATCGGACCTGACCAAACGTTGGAATAGTTGCGCTGCTTTTGTCACGCTCTGACATTTGAAAGTTTCTGCCAGTTGAAGTGTGACACTGCGTAACTTTTCCAACGTTATGCCAAATTAATTAATAAAGCCCATAGGCTAGTAGCCTGACCACCAGTTACCATTTGAACCTACAGTTGATAAAACTCCAGAATAAACCATATTCCTACAAATGTCTCTTAAAGAGTTTTCGGGCAAATATAACAGCCAAAATCTAGGTATCTATAGATTCATCATTATCAAACCAATACCAGTCCACTTCAGGGCACGGGTCTCCGCACAGTATGGGAAGTTTAAGCTGTAGTCCACCAAATGCTGATGGCTCTTAACAGGCTTTTGAGGGCCTTATGGAGAACTCCGAACAGTTAGAATAAGTGAGACTAAGTCAAAAACAAACATAAATATAATAAATATACTACGACAATACACACATCGCCATCTAGCCCCAAAGTAAACGTAGCTTGTGTTATGGGTACTTAGATGACTGATGAATATTTTTATGAATAATATACATAAATACTTATAATATACAGATAAACACCCAGTCACTGAAAAACACTTATGTTCATCGCACAAACATTTTCCAGTTGTGGGAATCGAACGCACGGCCTTGGACTCAGAAAGCAGGGTCGCTGCCCACTGCGCCAGTCGGCCGTCATAACATACACATAATACACATAACTTACATAATTTAGATGTGCATGTCGGGGATAGAACTCAGCTCCACCGAAAATGAAGCCAAAGTGTCTAACACTAGGCTATTACCGTTGTAATCTATAGATAAAGATGCAAAAAAACTGCAAAATAATATTTAAGGTTTTATAAGTTTTGTTAGTCCTTCCGAAGCAAAAAGAATTCCAAAAACGAAGCTGTAGTTACTTTTGTGTTCTGTTCATCAAAATTGGTGCTGGATCCTGGCTTCTGCTCTTCGTATAGCCGTCAGTTCCGGTAACACACTAACATGTGATAAAAATCGTTAAAACCTACCTATGAGCAGCATTATATGTATAGTATGCTCTTAAACCTCTCTCCTATGAGAGAGAAGGCCTTTGCCCAAGCGTAAGAATTTTTTTTTTTTTTTATCTCCTGCAATCTCACCTATTGGTAAACAATTATGCAATCTAAGATGTTAGCGGGTTAACCTGTTGCGGGTATGGTAGTTATATTAAACACATTGACATACCTAGTACCGAAACGCTAAATTGCTTAGCCACGGCTTCCACCAGCTCAGACCAGAGAAAATTCTGAAATTACAAATTCCAAAACTACGCGTGCCCCGGGACCTCCGACTTAAAACCTATATGCTGGTGATAATGTACAGCGCTGTTACAAGATTATGTATGATTGTTTAATATTACAAACTGGCCCGACGTCCAGGAACGCATTCTTTCAACGACCGGAGTTTAAGTGACCTCTAGAAAATTTTGCTAGCAATATCGCACTCTCGAAAGCTAGTGTAATGTTACAAAGAAAAAATAGATGGCGCATAAAAGCATTTTATTAGAGACTACATATTTTATTATGACATAATTCTACGAACGGCGATAGATGTATCGATGTTTTAAAAAAACGTTTCATTAATAAATACTATGAATAAAATCAACAATAGCAGACCGTGGCACTTGCCTTCAAGCAGTTTGTGAGAAATCTACACACAGGTCTCGCTAAAAAGTTGATTCGATTTTAGTATATTAGTTTAATTTTCAATAATATTTTTGCAATTCTTCTTTATTTTTTAAAAGTTTCAGGAGTCAGCGGATTCAGTATAAATTTAATTTTATAACTATACTACTATAAAATTAAAAATATACTGCTTTTATCTAAACGTGGATCATTAGGTATTACGTAATATAATAATTATAGAACAACCACAAGAACTAATGTCTACATATGTCACTTAGAATTTTTTTTCGAGAAAACTAAATTATGCGAAGCGTAGAATCATTTCCACCATCAACCAGAATTAGATTATATGGACAAGGATAAACTATTTTGTTCCGCCGTGAAAACTGAATAGATTATTAATAGTTTAAATTTTTTCAATTTCATATATAAGCACTAAGCACCCTAAACAAATTTTACCATCGAACCTTTTTAAAAATATAATGTTATTTAAAAACAAACCTAATAGCACTTCTATCCAAAAATACTATTCAAAACACGGACATTGATATTGCTTAATTTCTAGACGAGCGTGTCTAATCTAAAGGTAATTTCGATAATCCCTAAATCTTAAAAAAAAAAAGTGGTCTTACAGATGTTTTAATTAGTATATTAATGTGTATACTCTAAGTCTTCTATCTTCAGGAGTTAATTTTCTTTAATTAACGACACATATTATCATTTCTCAATAGATGGCGCTGTACAATAAGCACCAAATCTCCATGGTGTTTTTAATTTCCATAACTCTTATGGTCATGTATTTTTGGGCCTATCGATAGATGCGATTAAATTTACTAGAAACTTTTTTTTTATAAGTATATGTATTTAGAAAATACTACCTACACTAGCTACTTTTAAAATAAATACATAAATTTATTTCAACATTTATTCATACTAAACACACTACTCTATATCTACAGTACAATGCAATATACAATTAAATTACTTTTATTTTTTGTGTTTCTAGTTTCACCTTTGTCCAAGCTTGTATAAATTGTTTACGTATTTCGAAAGCTATAACTGCTGCCGCCATTCCTGTGTTCAGACTGTCAACTCCTTGTTGAAGTGGAATATGTAATCGGAGGCCATTTCTGCTCGCTGCAAACCTACAAGAATTTAGAAATGTTTAAATATTCGTTAAGAAGTTTAACAGATTTCTTTACAAATAATCTTTGTGAAAGAAAATTTTGAATATTGGTTTGGACTTTACAATTGAATAATATGGAAATTTAAAGAAAGAATCTTATTACTAGAATCAATGTAGGCAACAAAGATATAATATATACAAACTTGTAGCTGTCTTCACTAATCCCTTCAGTCTCCCCACCTATTACAAGTGTTACATGCTGAATATTTCCAAAATCAACACTGTAATATGGCAGAACTGGCACAAGGTTGTCTAACATTTCATCTTCCTTTGTGCCTTCTTCCCTCAACATCCTCGTATTGCTGTCTGCTATGAACAATGATGTATTTGGTTCCAATAGTTTAGGCATTTCTTCCCAGTCTATTGAGGAGTATATATGTTGTCTGAAGTGTGCACCAGATGCACTTCTTATAACCTTTGGATCCCAAAGGTCGACGCAGCCTGAAAATTATAGGTCATATATTTTTCCCCTATATTTACCGGTTTATACTGATGTATTACCGGTTTTATTAAAGTGAATATTTATTAAACATATAATAAAGGCTTACTTTGATGTGAAAATAAGTTCATGTTTTCAAGGAAAAACTCAGAGAATATACAGATTATATTCGAGTGTCAACAAATAAGAAAATCCAGTCCCAAACATCGGAAAAAGGATATTTCATCAACAAAGACATAAAATTACAAAAAAGTCATAAAATCTAGTAAGTAATATGCTTACATTAAACTTTAAATAATGGTTGTAATAATGAACATACAATAAAAACTTTACACTGAGAGCAATTGCCAAATTGACTTACAATATAAATAAACATCAAGGTATAACAATAAAATTATGAAAATAATTATAAGCAATAAATGCAAACATCTGGGTAATAATAACCTTTTGTAAGAAGAACTTTTTCACAACCAACCCCCACAGCGGCTCTAAGTATTGCACCAAGGTTTCCAGGTGTGCGTACATTATCACAAATGAACTGCAGCGGTATAGGTTTTGAAAAGGTTTTGATATTATTTGTTGTGGGCATTTCAAACACACCTGAAATATTAAGAGATGTTTAAAACTAATAATTTATAATAACTAAAAGAAATTTAATGAAGACACGCAAGCCTTAAATTAAAAAAAAACATTAAGCATTAAAATAATATGACATTCCTGAACCTTTTATTTCATAGAACTTTAGCAGCATTTTTAAGTTCATTCTGTCAAGCATGCAAATTGCAGCACTTGTGAAACATATTTATCCAAAAATACATCCCTAAACTAAAATTTAAAAAACCCTTAACTTTCAATATAGTGTATATTATTATACTAGTCAAACCTAGGAAAATATGATGCACTAGAAAGACACAGATATAGACACACACGCACACGCACAAACGCATGCAAGTACCCTAGCACAAAATAATATAAGATAAGGTATGTATCATAAATGAGGTTCGTCTTCATACCATTGAGAACTTACTCATTTCTTCAAGTGAGTAAAAATCAAGGCTGACTTACCAAATATTCCCGATGGAGTTTCTACATCCGACCACATTCCTATCTCTTTATATGGGATCTTAAAAAATTGAACCCCTGTCTTTGGCAGGTATGATTTTAGGTGTTCAAGGTCTTCCACTCGACTAAATATGACATACTTTAAGTTGCATTTTGCTTCTAGGCCATCCACTATTAACCGCCATCCCTCTACAAACATCTGTCCAGTTCGTAGCCTTTCTTTTTTTGACTTCAGTTTAACCAGAAGAGAGCTGTAGAACAATTACAGTTATCTATGTAGCTAACATATTTAAACACAATTCTTATATAATTTTATTTTATTATCTTGAAAACTAATTTATCATGATAAGGTTAAGTTATGCATTACGACGATGCGACGTTTAACTCCTCTTGTTTATATAAATTGGTGCTTTTCCTTGAAATTACAATTATCAACACAAAAAAAAATTACCTATATACCTATAAAAAATATACCTATAATATGCAATAGTAGATAGTTGCAAATAAAATGTTACTTAACAGCTTCATTCATGATGTTTATACCTAAATGACTGCAGTAACATGGAAACGGAACTAAATAAGTAACATTATACTTGAAGACCTCCCTGGCGCAGTGGTGACAGCTGTGGATTTAAGTGAGAGGTTCAAGTAAAGTTTCTACTCACGAAAAGTAAATATTGAATTGCTTATAACTACAAAGTTCAATGAAGACTTTGATTTTGATTACACTCTTCTCTCTCATAAAAGAGATATACTAGCCGTGCTTCTGGCTGGTACACAGGTAGCATAGAAATAACAATTTGTTTCTCTTCACCCAGTTTTCTATATTTACTCTTTGAACGTATGGGTAGATGATAATGTGTAAGTTAAGTCCTACAGTATACATTTCTACTTAACCCTTTTACGTTGCAACACTTTGGCTTCATTTACATTTTATCTCTTGTCAGAGGATATAATCAAAGGTTACAATTTAGGTCTCCCATCTATGCTAGCTGTGCAGGGATTAGAATATGTTTTGATGATAACTTTAGCTTCATAATTTTTTGTACATAAATCGAAAAGCATTACAACCATAAACTCCTAAGTTGATAAACATCTTGTAGACATAGTAGAAATGATTTCTTGCTTATTTACTTGAATATATTAAGAAGCCTCAAACCTTATCCTGCCATCATTCTCCTTTAGCTTTTCATAAATAATTTCACCTTTATCGTCGAAGACTTTTCTTTGGCTTAAATAAAATTTTCTTTTCTTTAACATGGTTTCTCTTTTTCCTTTAATTTCTTGTGACTTTTCTTGCGCCATCGATGTGCTATTTGTTAAAGAGTGAGCCTTTACTATTGGAGTAATTGGCTCATTTTTAACCTTTTTCAATGCATCAGGGCCCAATTCTATAACCTTTTCTTTTTTAATGCCAACTTTTGATTCATGTTCGAATGGTAACATAACCTTAGCCGGATTTCTGTGCATCCATCTGCTATAAAATCTAATGGAATGATTTTGTGTGTGGCGCATAAAAGCACGAGTTACACAGTAAATATTCTTCGCCATGACGTACTAAAATTATGTAGCAAGAGTAAATGTATTATCAATTCAGTAATTCCAGTTGCAAGATGTGATTTTTTATACAAGGCAGACTTTTGTTTTTATTATGGAGGGTAGAGGTAAGGAGAGTCATCTTATATGGGAGAAAAGTTGAAAAAGTGTCCAGTGTATGCGCTAAATAACAGTTCAAAAATCCTCCACAATGGCGCTGGTGGATGCACAGGGTATGGTATGAATGTAGCAATCGTAGATGAATTGAAGTATGCCGAGTTAAAAAATTTAATGTCATTATCGACTAAAGTAGTTAATTATTGAGAATTTCAACAACTTACGTTGTACAAAATATTGTGGTAAATATAACCTTACTTCCTTGTATCTCCATACTTCCTTGTTTATTTTTCAAGCCTACTCTAACAATATTTATATTTGGCGCTTCTTTTAAGAGTTACCCTGATGCAAATGTGGCGCCAACCTAATTTAATACATTGTGACGACACTTTTTCATATACACAGATGACTCTCCTTACCTCTACCCTCCATAGTTTTTATACACAAATTGAATTCGACGTTTGACAGTTGTCAGTTGTCTTAGGTTTCGTATCTACGTATGGAAGTTTATGACTGAATTCTGGTTCTTTAGGAACTTTTTTTATTCCGTTCATCATAACTTGACGCATGTACTGTATGGCAAACTATCTGAGTGCACTAGAAAGTTCACGCATCAAGTTATGATGAACTTATTGTAACTATGACGAACATGGACAATTCATTGATTCTCAATATACTCGACCACGAGATTTCATATTTAAGGCTATATTCCAAATTTCCTCCACGTAAAACGGGCTTTAACTTAACTTTTCATTATTATTCTATGTTAAAATATAACGCGTTTTGGTATTTACCAAAATTATTTTTATAAATTTATATTTGTAAGAAAGAGAAAGAACACGGTACAAAATTATGCTAGAGCGAGATAGATGATAGACGAGGTCACTATCAGAAATCTTATGGACCGCTAAGGACTTTGCTTTAGCAGTGATTAAATTAAATTCTGCTTACTTGCGGAGAGTTAAAGTACGTAATATTCGTTACATTAAATGACGTAACATTATAAAATTTCCAAATTAGTAAATTTGAAAGGTTATTTCTAAAAATAGGAGATTCTCAAATAGGCGGTGTCTACCTTCGTGCTTCTCTTCAGACTCCCATTCGGGGGACCTGCATTCGTATTAAATATCACTTGCTTCATCGGTAGAGGAAAATTACGCGAGGAAACTTACATGCCTCAGAGATCTCCATAATGTTCTCTCAAAGTCTCTCAATCGGCACAATGCTTCACAAGGTTTTTATTTGGTAACGATGACCCATCTACTCTATTACATAACAGGTTAATGAAAATAACGTGGGTAAGCACTAATGGCATTCTGAAAGCATTAATAAATAGATACGACTCTCCGATTTACAAGCTTTATGTGAAACTCCACGTAGGGCTGCCTGGACGCAGAAATTCTAATTTGTAACTTTTTGTATATTGCATATTAATATTTTATGTAAGTTTTTTGATTGAGTTTAGTTTTTAATTAAGTATGCTATTCGTTTTCTTCTGATGGCTAAACAGTCATCAGTATGAGCCCTCGCGAACATTTCTGATGCACTACATTAACGTGTAAAGCCCAACAGCATTCTGAAACCATCATTAAACTGAACTCGTAGGGTATTTAGCAATGCCTGTGCATAGCTGGTCCACAGAGATCCCGTGTAAAAGGTTTGACAAAAGGCTTTGAACAAACTAAATTACTTTTTTTAAGTTAATATAAATGTTAGATGAAGTATTTAGTCTGAGGTCTATTGATATTTTGCACCGGAAAATTACACCCATTACGTACGGAAAATTACCAGAAATCCACCAATCAAAACAGGGTACGAAAACATCAATTACTCGATCTTTGCATCTTGCGTCTGTGGTCGTCAGCTGAAAATTATCGTGTTTATGCGTAGGTATTAATTGTGTTTATTTTTATATCGCTAGGAAGTAGGAACGTTAGACAAAATGGCAACAGGAGTTAAGCCTCGTGATGAAGAATCTAGCCTCACCAGAACCGATTTAGAGACGATACAAGATGCTATGAAGAATAAGAAATTTCGAGAACTGCTCTCCGAATACTGCGAGGAAATACGTGACCCGGCGAATCAAGCGATCTATCAGAAAGAAATGACCCAACTAGAGAAGGAACGTGGCTACGACGTAACTTTCATCAATCCAAAGGGAGGTTATGTGATTAAAACAAGCGTCGCAGGCGACAGAAAAGCCTTCATTAACATTTGCAGTAATGAGAACATCGGCAAACCGTCATGTAAAGTGCAAGAGAAGAACGGGCAAAAGGGTATGAATTGGCAGCTTCCTTATACAATAATTCCACCGAGGGAAGATTACGATCTTAAAAAACAACGATGTGTTATTTACGACGTAGTATTCCACCCAGACACACTGCGCATGGCAGCGGTCAACAAACGATTCCGGGAGTTGGTAAACAATACTGCTTTTGATGGTTTACAAAAAACCTATAACATTCATTTTGACAGCAATAACTGCCGGTTTCCTAAATCAAATTATAAGGGCATGACTACACCGGCTGTTATAAGGAAAGAGGACCCTAACTACAAACCAATGATTGATGAAGATGAAACAGAAGAGATTTCACCAGAAATTATGGAAAAACTGTACCCCCAGCATATATACCCGGAAGCAAAAGAGCCTATAGAAGAACAATATAAAAAAGAACCTGAGCAACATAGAAAAAAAGCCAAAAACAGTAAAAAAGAATTCAGTCATGCTTCACACAATGGTTACACAGTACCTAAATATGTGATAAAACAGCAGAAAAATGTAGACTTGCAAGACTTCACATATCATAAAAATAGCAAGCGATATTCTGTTATACCAAGTCATTTAGTTATTGAGATTAATTTGCCATTAATATCTTTTGCTAAAGATTGTATTCTAGACGTTCGGGAAAAATCTCTTAGTTTGATTTCCGAAAAACCAGCAAAGTATAAACTCGACCTTGCACTCCCTTATGCAGTCAATGATGAGTGTGGAAATGCCAAATTTGATAAATTTAAGCATTCACTAATTGTGACTCTACCAGTGGTAAGAAGGAATGCATCAGATGATAAAGCAGTGTTATTAAGACGTGATAGTGGTGTGGAAAGTGAAGAAGAGAATTCTAATAGTGATGAAGAAGTAGAGTCTAAAGAAAACCTAATAGATGTTATTTCGTCAAGCCCTGCTGTTTCTTATTTATCATTGAAGAAAAATGAGCAGAATCCCTCATCTGCTGAAGAATTCCTGCTCCCTACAATTAGCTACACATTACCTTCATATACATACAATGCATTGGATTATGTTGTGGCATTCACCTTTCATGTTAAAAACACTGAACCTGATTCAGTAAAAGTAAAAAATGATGAAAATAAAATATTCATTAGGTTTTCTTCACTTGGATCTGGTTTTGTACCAATACATTATGCAGCAGTTATTTTATTGGATGAAGGTGTAAAGTTTGAAAATGCAATTGGTGAAGCATGGGATAATAATGTTATTTTACAGTTAGAAATAACTGGAGATATGATTAAGAAATTCCAAATAGGTTTAAATGATAATGATATGAAAACAGAATATTTTGAAGTATCCCAAGCAACAAAAGATGATACATTAAAAGTTACATTGCCTGATGATTCCCACTCAGAGTCAGTGGCTAAACCATTAGTTGAAGTAACTAGCTTTGGAACTGAAACAAATATTGTTGTATCATCACCTAACAACAAAACAGATACTGAAGAGGACACTGAAAATGAAAGAGACATAGTCTGGACAGAATCTAGTACTATAAAAAATGGGGCTAAGAGCATACTACGTAAGCCCATGATGATGCGAAGCTTTTCTGAATCAAGTGCAGGTGATGTTGCATCTTCCATGGACTATATAAGCTCTGATTGTATTCCTGAAGAATCTAGCTTTAATAAAAAGACGGTTAGATTTAGTGATGTTATTGCAAGGCAGTTTTACAGGTAGGTTATTATCCCTATCACTTTGACTTTTTTTTCAAAGCTCTGTTTTATTTACGAACGATTAAAATTTAACAGATATAACTCATCAATTGAAGGCCAGAAAAAGAAAAACCAACGCAAGAAGAGCAAAAAGCGAAGCCAAGATCAGCGTAGAAGTGAGAGTGAAGCTGAAGATGATATTTACAACTTAGTCAAGGTATATAACATAATTAAATAATTTAAGTCACAAATAATAAGAGGCCTGTATTCAGATCGCGATTTTCGTACTTATATTCAACATCCTTGGTTCTTGACTGTCTTAATAACAACATGCTTTTCTTGATTCAAAGTCTGTGCTGACATAAATATGCCATTTAACTATTTGGTCTATAGACCACTTGAGCAGTCAATTGCTTGACCTGCCAACTGCTTAAGCTGTTATTTTAAACAACTGGAGCAGTTACAATATGTCAACTGCAGTACTTTTGTGGAGGATATATATATAACTGGAGAAGTCAGTGTATTTCTTGCAACTCTTTACCTCACTATGCAATTTCACTATGCTTCAGAGTACTCTTAAAGCAATTTCATGTTCTAAATGTCCCCTTTCCATCTATGTATCTAGTCCAAGCTGACCATGTAAGATCACCTTTAAGCAATTTCTGACTAACTTTGAGCTATATAACTACCTGCTTTATGGCAGGCACTTATTACATCATGCTTGGGATTCATTGGGTATGCACGAGCATGGCTAGCATGGGCAGGAGACAATTATCTCCCCGGGGAAAGGATAAAAAATTGTCTTCTCCCACAGCTCTATCAACTCTCAGAGGATTGGCGCACAAATTAAAATAATATATGTGGAATAATAAATGGGGGTAAACTTCAGGGGACAGGTTAATTATATCCCCTGTCAAGGGATGTCATTAATGTGTATTATTCCCCTGTCAGGTGATATAATCGGGTAATGTAATTTTTCTTCTGCCTGTGCAGAAGAAAAATTACATCACCTGTCTAATTTATGATCAAAGGTTAATTTATTATTGATATACAAATAAATAAAATTAAAATTTCTGTTGTTATGTCCAAAGGACATGATTTTTATAAATGTATATAAGAGAGTATATGCAGTACTTTTACAAAAAAAAATTTTTGGTCTGACTATCAAAAGAACTGATGTTTGTCCGGTTACTAAACAAACGTTACACACAGAATATCATAGGTAACTTTTTGTTCGTAGTCTAAGGATGAACTGGGTTTTACAAGATTATGAAAGACAAATGTTTTTCAATTTAGTGTCATTGAATTTAGAAGGTAGGTTTCTTTATGGATACTGGTATGTTCCTTCTTAGTTTTTATTTTTTATACCTGGGTTTTCTGGTAAAAAAATTATTACATATTTAATGAGGGCAAATTGGCAGATAACTGCTAGTGTTAAATAGAACTCTGCTCAGCAAGTTTTGTACTGATTGTTATTATTATCTGTATAGGTATATTAATTGTTATACGAAAAACTTGTGCCTATTTGCTTTAATGTCAATAATATGATAACAATGACAACATTTTGTTATCGGATTAGGTCTACTAGGTATCATTGAGATATAAGCGTGAGTGCGGACAGTGTTTAATTTTCGTATACTATTTTTATATAGGGTGATTATTTTGTGTGTGTGTGGCTGGCTGCGTGGCTCTGTGTGTGTGTGTGTGTGTGTGTGTGTGTGTGTGTGTGTGCGTGAGAGTGTTGCTGTGTGTTGCTGTGTGTGTGTGTGTGTGTGTGTGTGTGTGTGTCTGTGAGAGAGAGTGTGCGTGCGTGCGTGCTTGCGTGCGTGTGTGTTAACTAAGTGATTATTAACTAAGTGATTATTAACTAAGAGATTATTAACTAAGAGATTATTAACTAAGTGATAAACCCGTAAAAACTTATTTGAATGCTTTACATTTACAGCCGTCGAAACCCCGCCTAAAACCGGCCCTCAAGAAGAGACATGACAGTGGAGTAGCGGACACTTCAGATGCAGAAGAGTGCAAGAACATTATGTCCGACAGCGACTTGCAATATAACAGCAACACTGATGAAAATGCTAATGAAAACTGCCCACTGGACGTCCGTAGGCACATGTCTTATTTGAACCTAATCAACAATAATACCGAAAAAAACCCACAACCGGCTGTATGGACTTCGGATTTGAGAGTGCACTTAGCAGACACGACACCTTTAAACGGCAGGAAAGCAGAAACACAAAAAAATGAACCAGTTACATGTGATACCATAAAACACAACACCAATCTCTATAACCCAGACAAATTAAATAAGGGACAATACTTAGAAGTCAAATTTAAAAACGATCTCATTTTTGATCTTGATATGTGAGCATTAAGCTCACATTGAGATCTTTGGTTGTATAATAAACCTTACATTAATTGATGAAATTCATTAATAATTTTAGTAATAACATCAGTAGATATCTAGTTATCTAGTGCTTACCAGTGATCTTTATTGTGTAGGCGTGAGTGGTAAGGTTTAGAATAGTTTTTCTTTACCTTTTCACTTCAATTATGTTCCTTTCCAAATAGTTTTTTTTAAATCAGCTAAGTTTATGGCAATGGTCTATAAAATTCTGCACGATAGTCGATTATATTATTAAACAAAATATAGTTGATATATGATAGGCAATTATGTACAAGTATTTGAAAATTGTTATGAAATTTTCTTATTTTAGGCAATATAAATTATAAATCACATAGATTAATACATATAAGGGTACAAATTAGATTTATTTGAATCAAATGATAAAGTCTGACAAACTAAAATTTTAAAATTCACATTTTTAAAGTATGTAATAGATTTAAAACATACAGCTAAGATATTTTTTCCTTACCAATAAGAAATGTAAAATATTATTATTTTAAAATAATTTTGTTCTTAAAAGGTCTTCACTCCTATCTTAAAAACCTGATAATGAATTCAAAGAGGTTGAATATGGCGGTTTAATTCTGGATACAAATATATTATTATGATAGTAGGATGCTCCAACAAAATCTAAACTTCCAAATGATTGCTAGGCTCACCTATTTTCGGTAAGATATATTAAATTTTAAAATTTTTTGGGTCAAAATTTTGTTTTTTTTCTTAAAATGCACCCATGCCATGCATTGAGGCAAACAAAAAAATAAAAATAAAAATTCAACCTGTCCAGCTTTTTTCGAGTTTTAGTGAAAACCTATAAATTTTTATAAATAAATGAAGATTAGTGGTGGTAAGGATTTTAAGATACGAGAATGTATGAAACTGACATAATTAAGATATAATTAGTCTGATCTGGAGTTACGCAGGTACAGACTACTGTCACTGCCCCGCTGAAATCCATTTTTGTACATTGCCGACATGCCAGATTGGAATGTTATAAGCAAATCAATTGTGGTATAATCATCTTCTCTAGTATAATGTCTTTCGTCTACAATAGTGTTTAAAGAAATAGTTTTAATGAGTAGTTTTTTTTTTATTATTAAGGCATATTTCAGGGAGAACTATGTCGCAGTTATTTGTGCAAAATTTTTGTCAGTGTTTTTTACGGAACTAGATCACAGCATTAACCTTAGCTGTTGTCATAAGCCATGCATTTAAATTTATTTTAATATGTTAGTATTAAACTTGTGTTTTAGTATAACTTATAATAATTATGTTGAGTCAGAAGTTTGAAAGTAAAATATGTGATGTTTCGAATATTAATTTAATAGATGAAATGGAAATTAATTGTATAGTTTTATTTAACTCTCTCATTATTTAACAGAGTGAATTAGCGCAAAACTTTCTTTAATCATATTCAGTGATCTCTTTAGATGTGTGAATATTTTTTTATCATATATGGTATGTTACATCCCTACATCCCTATTCCGTTACATCCCTATTTTGTTAAGAATATAGAAATGCTTGAAAAGGTTCAGAGGCGAGCCACTAAACTGCCAAGAGAATTGAGAAATCTTTCATATGAGCAAAGGCTTGCAAACCTGGGACTCAGCACCCTCAAAAGTAGGCGAGAAAGTGGCGATCTCATTGAAACTTATAAAATATTAAATAAGTATTACAACATACCGAATTTTGAGGAAATTTTTTCAAAAAAGAGTAACCCCAGATTAAGGAGCTATGGTCTCAAACTTGAATATCAGCAGGCATCGTCTAATCCTTCCAAGCACTTTATCAGCAATAGAGTTATACAAATGTGGAATGCCTTGCCTGAAGATGTAGTGACTGCAGAATCACTGAATCAGTTTAAGAATAGACTGGATAAACATCAAAAAGACAAAGAGCGCAAGAAATGATATAGACGCATCAGCGAAAGCTGCTTAGTCTATTATATAATACTAATAATAATAGTAATAATGTCACATTTTTTGTGTCATTTATTAGGTGCTAGAAATAAATTAGGATTAGTACCTAGGTAGGTATAAGTACCCACACGAACATTAATTATCTATAGGTACCTACTTACACGCACCATGCCGCGGGAAGAGCTATGTAATAAATATGTAAATGTGTCATTTATCAACAATTGTAAAGTGTGACGTGGAAGCCTGAACAATGCATGATAAATGATCGATCGGAAGTACCTACCGTTACAGTTTTAACTCCTACATGCAGTGATGTCATACTTAACAAAGGGATGTGAGCAGCTATTGTACTGGAATAGATAATCAAACAACAGATACTTAGGTTCAGAACTCAGGATGATTAATAATCTTCTGTTAAGTAGGTAGGTATATAGCCTAGTGGATAAGGCTTCGGTTTTCCTTTCATGGAGACCGAGTTCGGTCCCCGGGACTTACCACTGACTTTTCGGAGTAATGTGCCTTTGTAATTTTAGCAATAAAATATCACTTAACTTAACTTTAATGGTAAAGGAAACCATCGTTTGACGGCCTATTGGCGCAGTTTGCAGCGACCCTTCTTTTTGAGCCCAAGGCCGTGGGTTCGATTCCCACTACTGGAAAATGTTTGTGTGATGAGCATGAATGTTTTTCAGTGTCTGAGTGTTTATATGTATTTTCTAAGTATTTATGTATATAATTCATAAAAATATTCATCAGGCATAACACAAGCTACACTTACTTTGGGGCTAGATGGCGATGTGTGTATTAAATAAAAAAATAACCCCCCATATACAAAATTGAGAGGTTAACATAAAATAAATACAAAAACACTCAGATTTTTAAAATAAATAAATAAAGAACAGTAATTAATTAAAATGTAAAATTTAAATTAAAATAAATTAAATTACAATTATTGTCGTAGTATATTTATTTATATTTTATTATACGTAAATACTTATAATATACTGATAGAACCCCAGACACTGAAAAACATTCATGTTCAACACATAAACATTTTCCAGTAGTGGGAATCGAACCCACGGCCTTGGACTCAGAAAGCAGGGTCGCAGCCCACTGCGCCAATCGGCCGTCAAATATATTCTTAGTCGTTTCGTACGACACCCGCGAGAGTAGGAAGAGTGGTAGAAATGTGCCTATTCCGCAGGGTGGTTACCTACCTGCGTATCTCACAATAGGCTTGCGACAGGTGTCAATTTCGTGATCATTGCTGTCAAACGTAACTTTAGCAAAAATATAAAAGTGACGTTGGACAGCAAAGATTGCAAGTTTTACGCTTGTTACAAGCCTGTCGTGAGATTCGTTATCAACCTGCTTATTTGCCGCCACCTCACGGCACACTGGTACCAAAAATAAAACAAAACAATCCAACATAAATTTGTCTTTATTATTTTACGTAACTAATTTTGTACTACAAGAGAAAGATCAATTCATAAAGTCTACCTATATACAAAAAATATTAACTTAACGCGCACAATAATTCACATATCTAGGTACATTGTGCGCATCTATCGACTTTAAGATGACAATAAAATCTCAAGTATTTAAAATTTAAATAAATAAGAATAATTTAGGCACTGCACGTTTTACATTTCCTCATATCACATTATCTAGAGTAGGTATAACGTAGATACACCTTACTTACACACATGTTTATAAGTCATTTATTCTAGTAAGCGTCTCCGTTACGGTTCTTCTAAGGTAAACCAGCACAGTAGCTACCACATACAAACTTGGTAAGTCTTAAATACTTAAGTAACCAAGATGAGTGCATTGATGGATTTTTCTTAGTACTAAATGTATGAACAAGTACCTTAAGTCGGATTTGCATGACGTAATTAGCGGCATAAAACTAACCTCATGTAATTTTTTCACGTGTTTTATTACGTTACGCATTGTAATTTGTTAATACAATTAGTGTCATGAAAAAATTTATGCAACTAATTTCGTCGGACTTAAAAAAAAAAAGGTTTTATATAAAAATCTACTTAATATAGATAAATATGTTTTTAGAGACTTAAATCATAATAAAAACCTGATGTGAGGCCAGTGTAATACCAAACACATAGAAGTAAAAAAAAATTGACAATTGCAGCTACAAAGCTATTTCAGAAAAGCCTCAAACAACCTGTCTAGAAGTATCAAGGCCCTAATGCAGACAACCGAACCAAAATCGGCCCAATAATGGTAAGTAGATACTTAAAACAAATGATTCTTAAGTTCTCTGAGTAATATAGAGCAAAGAACAGGTTTCCTCGTTCGTTAGCATGGATTGACCTACTAAGGAATTTACACCTTTGTGATGTTAAATCAAAATACAAATCAATCAAAAACGTAGAAATTTCTGTCCCGACCCGGGAATCGAACCCAAGATCACTTGATCTGTAGTTGAAAAGGTAAACGACTAGACCAACGAGCCAGTTAACGTGCAGGTTATGTAATAATAAATTAAATTTTATATTTTTATTCGGTAAGAGTTTATACCTTTAGAAAGAAATAGCAGTTTGAATAAAAAAATGAATAAGTTTAAACAACCTCATAATACTCAGTAATGTCTGCATGTGACCTATACTCTACGTTTACCTACCTATATTTTTAATAACTAACTAAACTTCCCAAACTATAAAAAACTAAGAAAATCAAATATAATAGAGGCATTTAACATATTTTCAAGTGAAGGACTACATAGAATAATACCTTTAATACAGTTTAGTTTAAATTCTTTCCTCATTTAGCAGCATTCAGCACCATAATCTGTGGATTGCTCTGTCGATGTCGTTAGTGCATGTAGCTATGGGCAATTTAGATAATAAATTAAATTTGTATAAAGGTAGCTACTATGATAATCCACCTTAATGATTATTATCATAGACTTTTAAACTACCATTCGCAAGATATACACATGCAATTCGTCTCCCCCTAAGCCAAATGTTACAGTAGTCGGAAGCATGAAGAGACCGTGATATTCTGACGGAAATGAACTGCGATTTGTGAACATTTATTTTCAATTGAACTGCGTTCCAGTTTCCACGATCATTTTATTACCTCACTTCCGCTTCGCTCGTACTGCAACACTCACATGAACTTTATAGATACAGTTTTAGTTTTACTAACCATCGCAATTTATACTAGGTGTCTTTGTCAATACCACGAAGAAGAAAGCAATAATTTTAATGCAGTAGATTGGAAATGTTTCCCACTTAACCCACTATATATTTCTGCCGGAACGATTACATTTTCAAAATAACGTTAATTCATTATTATAAGATTAAATCAAAGGGCAAAAAAATAATTCTGTATGTTGTTTATTAAGTAAATATTCTATAAGGTGCCGTAAATAGGCACGTTTGAAATCAAATCGAAACTCTATTTATTCAAATAAACCTTTAAGATTGAATGAATTTCCCCACGGAATATAAAATACTACGTTAATAAACTTTTGTTGTAGGAAGACAAAGTGGGTGCAAACGTTATCAAACAAGGTAATATAGTTAGGAATACTCAACGAAGTGAGCGACAAATACTTTTTGCCTTTAGAATTGCAAACAGAAATCTTTTACGAATGAAACGTATAATATAATGGTATTGTTTATGTATTGTTGTGTATTATTATTTATGTATTATAATGTATGCAACAGATAACAAAACAAAATAAGCTCTTGCTGTGTTATTTGGTGACAATTGCATCAGTAAAACTATCTGCAAGTGGCATATCTGCAGCGCATCAAAACATTTTCTTCTCCGTATAATAAAGGCATTTGTTTCTCATTTTTAGAAAAAAAAACGCACCACATGTCTTTTCCGGGCAAGAACGTTGAAACCAGATTTTTTTTTTTTAATTTCTACTAAACATATTCATTTTGAATACGATTACCTAATGAAGTTTTGAAAAAAAGGGGGGTGCCAACGAACCCCCTTGCACCTGCCAGTTCCCATGTTTACCAAGTGGGAAGATTAAAGTTTAAAGAAGTCTCTAAATTAAAACAACATTATCATAGTAATACATATATATATTAGGGTGGCGCAAAAAAACCGACTGTTTTTTTTATAGTCTCACGTGAAAAATATTGGTTTTTGATGTTTTATGAGCTGACTACAAAGGACATCTCAAAAAAAATTTTTTAAATTTTAAAAAACCATCAAAAATCGACATACATTTTTTTCCTTATTGAAATTATTAAATTTAAAGAAAATTATATTTTTTGTCACATTTGATTTATATAGTCCATCTCGTGGTGAATTTTTGTTGATCATTTCATATAAAAGGAAAAAAAATTATGGAATATTAATTTGAATATTAAAAGGTCGCTCGACAAAATCCAAAGTAAAGCACTTACAAATTAAAAAAACTTCTGAGCGACTTTTTAAAATTTGAATTTTTAATTGAAACTTTCAGGAACCTATTTTTTTTTGGTCTATAAAAATATACCGTAACGAGAAAACAAAATTAAAAAAAAAACTATTTATATATATTTTGATAAAGAATCTAAGACAAAATTTAAAATCAGTTTTAACGGTAAAAGATACTTTAAACGGTTTGCTATGCAGTAGTACGAGATCGTAGGTATACATAGGTACTTCCCCGGGAGATAAGCAGGTATTCATACCAGACTTATTATATTATATATTGGCACAATAATTATATTTAAGTAGCTACAATAAGTACCTACCTAATTTGGCTTTTAGAAAATGCATTCCATGAATTCATTTTTTATCATATTATGATGGAATCATTTATACCAACTTATTAAATTTATTAAAACTTAATTATAATGAATAATGAATGAAATGACATGAAATTATGGAAGTGACATTTTTTTTCTAAGAAACTTCATTTTAAATATTAAAGTAGTAGGTATACCTACTTAAGTATATAATACTTACTTAAATAATGAAATAATGTATTTGATTATGTGGATTTCTTATGTGCATAATAGACGTACATACATAAACTTAAAGAAATAAGCTAAAGGGCGATAGCCGATATGTATAAGATACCTACTTGTATCGATTCAAAATAATTTCAAAGTGGATTTATTATAGTTAAGAACACTGTTTTTTTTTATAGTAAAGGGTCCCAAGGTAATAAGAATAACGTCTATTATTATAAGTTTTAGTAAAAGATCGATAAAGTTAGATAAAAAAATTGGCACATATCAACGTACCTACCTATTGAAAAATAGACGTTAAATATTTCCATCATCAAGAAAACGTATATAAAAATACAATTGTGTTCCTTCTAAATATATTATTGTGGGAAATGCGGAGAAATACTTACAAATGATTCGTCTAAGACAAAATAAACCGTCATAAAAGAGTGATTGAAAAGGGTGTGCCATTTTTTTTAGTAGGTAAATATTGACGGAAGAATCAGAAGACCCACCCGAGTAAAACCCATTCATCACATCAACCCATTACCGGCTCACTACAGAGCACAGGTCTCCTCCAATGAGAAGGGGTTAAGGCAGTAATCCATCACGCTGGCCGAATGCGGATTGGCGGACTCCACACACCTTTGAGAACATTACGAGAACTTTCATACATGCAGGTTTCCTCACGATGCTTTCCTTCACCGTTTTAGCAAGTGATATTACTTAAAACGCACATAACTTAGAAAAGTTAGAGTTAAAACCATTGCCTAGCCATAAAAAGAGCAACATTTCGTACGGCATACGAGGAACACGTCCTCAAAGTTGCCGCCTTGTGTCTATTAACATGAGGCGTAGACGTGATAATCTTGATTTGCCTTTACACCGGCAACCAGCAATAAAGCTTGGTGCAGAAATAAGAACGGCGGTAGTATCCCCGGACGAGCTATGTGACTAAAAGCTCTACTATAACTATACTGATCGAGTGTTACAGGTCCTACTTATGACACTTAAAAAGTTGGTTATACTACTGATTCCTGGGGTAGATACTTTTCAGGAAATAACAGTACAAAGTTTTCAACTAAAAACGAAAACTCTGTCTATTTTCGTGGATAGGATCCAGTTGGGGGTCACGGTCATAACAATTCCACTTGAGTTCAAGGATTATTAAAGGGGCGGATAAATAAGTAACTCAATGGTCGGTGACACATTGGCTGTCCTCTGGTGCTGTCGATGTTCTTTATTTATAAAAAAAAAAGTGTGTGTCAGCTCCGACGCACGACTGGAGTTTACTCCTTAAGTACGTTTGTCGAAACATACACAAAAAGAGTTTATTTAGCTGAATAAAGATTAATACCACATGAAAAGCTAAATTAAAAATCCTGTGCAATTTATTCACACACGGCGGAAGCGTAACTTCTTAAAAGCCTACGGTAGATTGAGGTGGATGTAGAGTATCAGAACTATTAGGATAAATGTAATGTTTATTATTTAGTTTCCATGGTAACAAGAATAGGAAAAAAAATTTATAATGTTTTCTATCTCACTCTGTACCATATATTTATGTGTTTGTTTCTTTACCTAGATAATATTCGGTTTCCTTGGTAACTTAAATAGGAAAAATAAGTTAATTAAACGAAAGCGACGTTGCATGTTTGCGCATGCAACGTCACAAAGCGAAAACGTAACGAGGTCAATCAACAGTAGATGTTACTCCTCACATTTTTCTTATATATGAAATAGATTCTTAAGGAGTAAACTCCAAAAATCACACACGCTCACACGCACAAAATTACACGTGCTCAAATGTACTTATTGGTAGTAGAACTTTTTATTACAGCGTCCGGGGAAGTACCTACTCTGCATTTTGTGGGACGTGTTCCTGCGTAATGTTGCTCTGTGTATAGGAGATGTTTTTTTTAATTACCACCGGTCGGCCATCTGCTTGGTCCTTCTATTTTATTAAAATAAAAATAAAACAAAAAATTGATTTTATGTCGTTACAATAAGCTAGGATTGAATTTTTTAGGTTTGCTTGACGTTTACAACTAACCGTTGGGTAATTATAGTTACTATCAATTCTCCGAATCGAATATAAGTGGCACTGTATAAAGGAGATGTCCAAGTAGGTTCGCCCTTACCAAATTACCTAGAATAATTATTGCAGGATATATTTTTTTAATATGCTGATATCCAGGGCCTAGTTCGCTATGATATTCAAATCGACTGACTTTTGAATGACTACAATTTGAGTCGTCAAACTCAACAATCTCTTTATAAAAACGTGTCACATTTGGCGTCAAGAGTACGCTACAGTAAAGCGGCTGGCAAGAAACTTGGCATCCTCAATAAGGTCAAGCGGTACTTCACGCCTGTTTCAGATCAGCTTCTTACTTTGTACCAAGCTGAGGTTCGATCGTGCATGGGAGACTGCTCCCATTTTTGGGATGTCTCTGCTAAGTTGCACCTTAAGGATTTACATCCGTACGTGGTTGATATAACAAGGACGAGTACGAAACGCTTTGCATCTTCGTTTCTGATGCGCATCGCAAGGATTCCTTCCAGCTTCCATTTTCCCCAGGACCTACAACTACATTATGAGTACCTTCAAATCAAGACTGAATAGGCATCTTCTAGGCAAGCGCACTCCACCACCACCACCAGTTACCATCACATGTGATTGCAGACAAGCGCTCGTTTATAAACATAAAAAAAGAAAAAAAAAGTATACAGTGACTATATACACGGTGACTTTTTTTGTAGCAGCTATAACAGTGGCACAGATAATTTGTGGACGTTGAATCGTCTAACTATTCTTTAAAAAAAAAAAATAATATATAAATATGACTTCTTTTTCTTCTTCTCCTGTGGTCACTTTGTTTTTGTCTTCAATTTCTTAACGCCCTTTTAGCGCTAGAAGTGTTGTGTTTTTATACGAGTATTCAAGGAACTAAGAATAGAAAGACTGAAAACACCATTTCTTATAGGTATACACCACCACTCGTATGTTACGTATGCCGCTAATGGGGAGAAAATGTATTATTTGTCTATGGACAACATATTATGGTAATAAAATAGAGATCAGTGAATAACTATCACATAGGTCTTAATTTGACGGTTTATCGTTTAATACGCTAGTTGAAAATGAAAACGAACGAGTTTGGACATCTATAAAGAATCAGCTCTGCTCTCTTATTTTCTACAATTCATGACTAGATAAATTAATAAATAACTAATGCTAAATAATGAAGTCATTTTACATAAATAGTTTGATATGTACATTTGTTAATATGCATTTGAAGTTACACAACTACCATTTCGTTGATAAAGCAACACGCTTTTTAACGGCTATTTTATATTTGGGATAAGCGATCAGATGAGTGCCCCCTTGATTTCGAAGTAACATTAATAACACAGAGTCCACTTGAAACTATTGACTAATGAGCAGATTGGAATTATGATCACTTAACTGTTTATATTATTTTTAAGACTGTAAGTACTGGGATGCGAAGTCTTTGATGGTAGCAATCGTTCAGTCACATCATAAAGATCACTGGCAGAGTATCTATTTCTCTTTAAACTTGCACTTTTGTCTTTTTCTAATAACCTTTTAACTTCTGGCTGTAGATCAAGATCCTTAGCACTTCCACTGGGACTTCTCGTGTGTTGTTCAGGTTTGTCGCTGGCTGAACTCGACGGGGTTTGGCTTCCGTTTTCAGATTCAGCGATCTGCTCTAAAACACTTGGCCTGCGACTTCTTGGATCGTAGTATTCGACAGTTGGTTGTATTACTGGTGCCAAATTGGCCATCGGGTCTATACCCAGAAGGAGCATCACAGTGGCTGGGTGCTCCATTATGTACTGGGTAACACTGTGCAGGAATGGTTCAGTTTGCGTGCTTCGATTTATTTTCGGTCGATCAGGACTAAACGGCCGCTCTTGCTGCAGGAATACCAAGAAATTGTTATGAGCACTAAAATAAATGTAACCATCACAAGAGTCGTTATGTTTAAGTAGGTCATTACTTTACGTTAAGATTAGCACTTTGCCAGTTTGTTTAAATTTAAATTAGTACGAAGATAGTCTACCTACCTATACTTTACAACTGGGATTCTTAAAAGATAAAAGAAAGGTAATACGTCCTATCTTCGTTAATGTTTTGTGATTACCATTGAACTTAAAATACCTACTATACCTACTGTCTTGACTTTTCTTGGTCTACTAAAATTATCTCATAATGTATTGTCATAAACCTTAAATAAACAGGTAGTTTTGCATATTGGTAATTTAAGTATGTTATCTATTTGGGTCAGTTTCTTGTACATACGCTGATTTGTTTTGATTTATATGTGAACTTTTAGAGCATCGGATACGATACGAAAGTACTAAAGTGAAGTATTTTTATCAATATACGTAGCTTCGAAGTATTAACAGTTGGAAAGATTGTTTGCAATAAATTACCTGATCCCAGCAAAAAACATCCGGAGGATGACTGCAACTACGCGCCAATTGGTTCGGTGGGGAGTTCCACTGCAGATTGGGATTTGAATGAGCTGCATGCCAGACTGGACCCGTCATTTCTTGTAAAGCTTGAATTGCGTTACGAACCTGTGAAAAAGGTTGAGGTAGATATTCATTCGACGACAACGCTTTTACAGCAACGCTTTTGCAGCGGTTGTGGCCTTATTTATATTTCTGCAAAGCTTGTGGAAAGCAATTGGCAAAGAAAATCTGTAAACACGCTTTTATCTCAGACTCATCTTCACTTACGCAAACAATAATGTGAATAAGTGAAACCAATTTTATCAACACGAAAGAGTGGGAAATGGAAAGTTGTACTAAAAGTTTTCGATCGAAGGTTTTGGGTTAGATTGATAATTAAATTCGGGCGCAACCATCAAGTAGAATTGGTAGTTAAGCATTATAAAGCATTGATTAAAAATAAATCTATTTAGTTCATTCTTGGCAGAGCGTTTATTTCAGCTCTTCTAATCTCTATCCTTCGCGAGAATTTCGAGTGCAGTCAATAACAAATAACAAGTGACAAATTTGATGGGATAAGTCCATATTTTTTGGGACCAACTTCTAGACCCGTGTCTTCTACACACAGAAGTTATACAGCAAAAAATACTTGCCTCTATACTAAGAGCAGCGACATCATGATGTAGGCTGGATACTTGTGTGTCGAGCCTGTCCACTGACGAGCGTGTGTTGTACATTTCTAAATTAAGGCCTTCCAAAGAATCAGCTCGAGTTATCTTAGGTGTTGCCACGGAGCGTTGCCTCTCTATTCTCTCTCGTAATTCTCTATGCGTTAGACGCTGAGCATCTGGCCTAAAATAATTAATGATGCTAATTCGGCTATACACAAATCGATGAACTAAACACTTAACTCTCTGTGGGACATAAAAGTAAGAGATTTACCTACAAGTTCATACAATTTCCCCGTTATAGGTCAGAGTCGCAGAAATTTCTACTTACTAAAACTATTTGTATACTTATATTTTTTAATATTCATCACCCACCTTTATTGTAACCACTGCTGGAAACAGGTTACAAGACTTCTCTCTCAAATGGGCAAAATTTTACTCATGGAAAATTACACATACGCGTATGGAGTCACGGGAAACATCTATTGTCTACATTGTATAAAACAAAGTCAGTCGCCGCGTTTGTCTGCTAATCCGCTAAGCTCCACACCACCCAATGGATTTGAATGCAGCTTTCGCATCAAAATCCGTTGCGTGATCCACAATTGCCTCGGTACGATAATTTTTCACTGATGTGATTAAGTTATTTTGTAAGTAGAAAATGAAATATTTTGCAACCAAAATATATCGCCAACAAAAATTAATTTACGTATCGTCAGTCCTTTTTTCTATTATCTTCCGGGTCTCTAGATTATTATAATTAAATAAAAATATGATAAAAACATTCCTCCTACCTAAACTTTGTATGCCTTGGACTGTTACTAGATAATAAAGGCTTTTTCGGTGATAGAGCATGCTCCTCGGCAGCATTTTCGTCGTCTTCTGAAATAGACGGTAGCGTCAACGACGGGTGTCCATTCCCATCGGATTCCTGTTCAGCCTCGTAACCCTCTCTTAAGTTGTACGTGAGATCGTGATGTATATCGTGAATAAACACTTGTTGATACTCGGGATACAGCCTCAGCGCTTCAGCTAGTCCAATCATATTTATACATTTTAAATCACAGTACGTTAGAGCCTGCAAAGGGACAGAATATGATTAAGGGATTTCTTTGAAGCCGGGAAAAGGAAAGCTTTATTCACTTTTTTGTATGGCAAAAGACGGCAACATACAAAATATTGATTACAAAATTTGTATTAATATACAAAAATGTAATCAAAGCAATTTTAAAACTATGATTAATAAATACGGCAAAAACCATTAGCGATATAAGGTATGTCCAGCCGTTTTTCAAAGTATCTATTTTCCCACAATATTAAAGCCACTATCTTAAGTAATTTATAAAAGACACATCACCGGCTAATCTTACGAAATATTGTCTGTTGTTGAAGCGTCAACACTATTCGAAGCATTTCCGATTAGTTGAGCTCGAATACAACAAACTTATGGTTGATATCATAATCGTAGGGATTACCTTTAATCCTCCAAGTATATTTTAATTGTAGCGCGGAAAAATGGACTCCCTTCTAAGACATTTCAAATCTGCAGCACTCACACAAAATACAGACCAATTTATACGAGAAGGATATTCTTTTTCTGAAGTATCTAGTAAGTAAAACGTGCTTAAAATGCTGACGGAATTATCTCTTTGAACAGCCAGGCTTATGAATACTCATTGGAACGAGAAGATTTTTATAATATAAAGTTTTTAAAAATATTACTCGTATTTCTTATTAAAATATTTCTACTAGTTGAAAAGTAATAAGTTTACGCACCTTTACATCGCTGCTCGATTTCACAACTACGTCAGGGTTGTTTTGCTGCGATGAGCCAGTTCCATTGTGGACTTGTAAGTGGGCATTCATATCACATCCCACCAAATCCCCTTTCCCTGTAGGCAAGCATTTTATATCATCATCATCTTTATCGACCCACTACTGGCACACAACAGGGTACACTTGAAATGAGAAGGATTTAGGCCGCAGTCCTTCACGCAGGCCAAGTTAAGATTGGTAGACTGCACACGCCTTTAAGGAAATGTCCTTAAAGGCGTGTGCAGTCTAGTGTGCGTATGGAAGAACGCTTAGACGTGCAAGTTTCTTCACATTATTTTCGTTCACCGTTAAAGTATGTGATACTTAATTTCTTAAAACAAACATAACTACGAGATGCGTGCCAAGGTTCGAACTTGGGAACCAAGCCAACCGAATGTAAAGCCGCCCAAGTTCAAACCACTAGGCTATCACCGATTAAATTACCACGCATTTTATATCATCATCATCATCATATCAACATATCACCGGCCCACTACAGGGCACGGGTCTCCTCCTACAATGAGAAGAGGTTAAGGCCGTAGTCCACCAAGCTGGCCTAGTGCGGATTGGTGGACTTCACGCACCTTTGAGTACTTTATGGAGAACCGTCCCGTCAGATGTGCAGGATTCCTCACGATGTTTTCCTTCACCATTGAAGCAAATGATATTTTATCTGCTTAAAACGCACATAAAGAAAAGTTAGAGGTGCGTGCTGGGATTCGAACTCGCTCCCCCCGAAAGTGCTACAAGCTACTAACTAAGTCGAAGTCCTACCCACTGGTCTATCAGCGCTTCCGGTTTTTTTATTAATTTATAATTAGGTAATTAATAAACTTGATAATACCTTACTTGTAGAATACTTTCCTTGATGGGCGCTTATAACTGTTAATGTTTATCTGAGGACTATATAATAGCTTGGGGTAGTTGAGTAAAATGAAACGAACCTTAAATAATATAACTTACCAAGAATAGCGACTACCATATCGTTTTGCATAACCTCCATGGAACCGTTGCATATATAATGAATGTAAGTAAGCGCATCTCCTTTGTGGACAAGGTACTCCCCCGGGGCGCAAAAATTGTTACGGATATGCAGTGATAGTAGCTTGAGGCAACCTTGGGAAGCTGTCTCGAATATTGGAAGAGATAATATCTCCCGGTGCAAGTGTAACGAAACATCCCCTCTGAGCTCTTCCGGAAATTCTTTGAGAGTCTGCAATTACATGAAGCACTTTAATACCATAGTTCCATTTAACTAAGTATAAAGAAGTTACGACCACA